>NW_028292584.1:10170756-10231888 GCF_029948245.1 Actinia tenebrosa
AAGAATTTCTCAATTACTTCCCACCCATTTGCTTCATTTTTTTACCTCTCTCCCCTCCATTACTTATAATTCTTGTACTTCTATAGACTACTTCTATTTAACATGTCTCGAACATGCGACCCTTTGCGTGATAGCCTAGTGATTCACCAACTATACCAACGAGGAATTTGCTGACAAAGTTGGGTTAGATCTATATTTTATTAAGTTTTTTCCCATACAGCTGCCCTAGGTATATTAAGTAAAAAAAATAAAAAGAAAGAAACTTCTTTTCCTGCATAATAAATATTAATTCATTAGAGCAGTAATTCCAAAAACTCGTGGGCTTCGTGTTTTATTAGGGTTTCCAAACACTCAAAAACAATAAAAGCACTCGGCCTACGCGGCCTCGTGCTTTAAAATGTTTTCTCGTGTTTGGAAACCCTAATGAAACACTAGCACTCGTTTTTGAAATATCACTTCTCTTTTTTTCTCTTTCTCTCCGCACGAATTATCGTCAGAGCTGGTTATGAGGTCAGATCATCCCAAATCTTACAAGACTTGCACTGGTCTGACCTTGAAACCAGAAGGCAGCGACAAAAATCAGTTCTTATGTACAAAATTACCAAGGGTGATGCTCCGATAGACTTGCAGGGTCTTTTTACCACCGGACAGGAATGGTTGCATGGTATGAGTTGCTTAGTTTATATCTTTTCAAGTTTTCTAGTTTTTACTTTTCGTTTTCGAGGTCCATAACTGAGTTAGATAACATAGAGATTAATTAAGTTACCCTCTTTTAGTAAAAATAAAGATTATATTTTTTTAAATGTTGTCCCCCTTCCTGCAATCGGCAGACATGACGACGTTTTCATCTTTTCCCTAAATTCATTTATTATTTATTTCTCTACTAAGTAGATATGATTTTAATTGTATTTCACTGAAAGTCTGAACTGAACGGCGTAAACGAGATGCTTAATTAAATCTCTATTAGTGTTAAATAAAGAAATTTATTATATAATTACCAATGAAATATCTATTTTTCTCTATTTCGAAAAATTGATACCTTCACAGGTGAAAATAACATGTTATTTTCACGTGTGAAGATAACACCATTGCGATGACTATTCAAAAATACACGGAAAGAATTGCCTGAAAAAGCCAAAACATACTTTCATTGATAATTATATAATAAACAGAATATTACATGGGCGCTTGGAGATACGAAATTTATCTTCTCGTGTTGAAAATCTCTCACTCGTTCGCTGCGCTCACTTGTGATATAATTGTGATACAATTGCTTATATATATTTGTTCATGTGGCAGCTGTGTTTGTGCCATAGTATAAAAAATGAGGACAAGATGTTTCCAAAGGAGACTGCTAATCACGTGATAATTGACAAAATAACAAAAGAGATGGATAGTGTATCTATTGTTATCTCGTCCAAAAAGCTGAATGTTTAAACTTCACCTTATACGAGAACTTAAATAGAAATAAGAGTATACAATTCTAGCGTTCGACTTTCCCAATCTTAATTCCCAACGTTGGACAAAAGTACCTGAAATAGTATTTCATGGTTGACGGAAAAGGTTTATCTATTAGGCTTTATCCCCGGGCTTTATCAACGGGTTTATTTCGGCATGACACATTTTCATTCGCCCATAGAAAGGCCTAAAAACATGGCAATTTCCTTCATGATCAAAACAATAGAATAAAGAATTCTTAATGCAGCGTTCTTGTTGATGTTATATAAAATGATAAATAGAATAATAACCTTATATTTTGTTTGACTTACCGTTGAATAATAGGATATCCGCGAGATAAGAGCAGATTTTTTATCCCACTTATGTTAAATTAGCTTGGCAAGAACTGAAATTCGAATGGTACACACTCAGTTTGTATAATGTTTAATATTAGAGAACCATTAATTAAGGGGACCATAGTAATCCTGTCATTTAACAAACAATCTATAGTCTGTAGAGTGTGTTAACCACAACACTTGGTTTGAACATACCTGTTAAACGTTCATTGGGTATTTTTTTTGTTGTCACACGCTTCTTTGAAACTAAATTTTTTCTCCATTTCGTGATTCTATCAACACAGCAAAGTAATTCAAAAATTGGTCATTTCAGAGAAAGAGCTTCTTTGTGGTTCAGATGATATTCTTTCTGTTTGTTATGATACTCGAAAAAAGCCATTCTAGTTCTAGTCGGTGATTTTCTAAAGAGTCTCGACATGAATTGTGAACTTCATGATTTATTAGCCTCGGTATAATAATTATCGACATCATTCGACATTCATTGTTTTTCTGACTGGATTCTCTTTTATCATAGGTGAACCACGATAGCAGTCGTTTGTCTGTAGTTGTATGTGTGTTTACACGGTTTTGTTGTTGCTGTCAGTGCTGTTCAAATTTTTGTTTCGTTGTTTTTTATTGTAGTTGTGGTCCTTTGTTTGTTTTTGTTTGTTTTGCTTTGCTGTTATTGTTGTTTTGTTTGTCTTTTGGATTTTTTCTTTTCTAAAACGATGAAAGAGAAATAAATCGTCTTATTCGTGTAAAAGAAATCCTTTATCGACATGAAAATAATTATTGCTTAAAACGAAGCGACAGAAGATGTAATAGTAACACACTTAGGCTGCGTTCAGAATGTAATGCAGAGGGGGGGGGGCAGGTGAAAACTTGAAATGTCCAGTGATAATTCTCAACACCCCCCCCCCCCCCCAAAGTCATGCAATACGTACCCCCTAGGCAAGGCTTGTAGTTTCTTCCAAAAATTGTGCATCCCCCCATTTTTCTGATAAAAATTTGCCCATTCCGCCTTTTTCCTACCAAAATTTTCCCGATCCCCCCTCAATTTCACCTGTTCCCCCCCCCCCCCTCCCCCTCTGCCATACATTATGAACGCAGCCTTATAGCTACTTGGTCATTAATTAGGAATAGGTAATTCAGCTTCATTGTACTTTATTCATGCGCACATTAATCACAGTAAACAAAAAAAGTACTCTTTTGGTTTTAATCAACAAAACTGATAATTTGCTCTTATAATATTTCGTTTAAAATTTGGTGGTGGGCTTCGTGAGAAAGTCATTAGCGACAACAATATGATAATTGGCCAGCAAACAGCTTCTACGTGGTTCAAAAACAGCTCGAGCTAGGGGATCTCCAACTTTGAAGATAATTTAGAGAGATCCTGTCGTAAGTTTTTCCAACTTATCATTCTAATTTTCAAAATTTGGATAAATATATTCATGGTATGCGATTAAAATTCAAACTTCTTCGTGTATTTCTAATCAAAAATATATCTCTGAGAATATTAGATTAAAAATCAATCAAGAGGATGGTTAAATTTAGATATTTCATCGCTAGATATCGAAGTTTTCTTCATTCTTTGAAGCCCTAGAAAATACCAAAACTGAGGCATCTATCTCTTTATCGATAGTGTCGTATCGAGCAAAAGACTTAGATCTCGATTAAAAACGAAACACTAAGCTAACAATGAAAAAAAAAATGAAACAAAGTTTTTAGGCTTTAGAGCAGGAAAAATGCACGAAAAGACATCCAATAAAAACTAAAGATTAGAAAGGAAAGTCTTAATAAAAACTTAATATGCACGAGCCATAAAGCACTTGGAGTTATAAAGAGCGCGCCAAATTTGGCGCATGCGCATATTTTCTCGCTAATCGCAATTTTATTATTATTATTATTATTATTATTATTATTATTATTATTATAATTATTACTGCAGAACAAACACTAGACGTTCGTTAAATAAGCCGTGAATAGTTTTTAATCGCAAGTGAGGGATTCATTTTACGGTTTAATGATTTAGTAAAGGGATATGCAGCTGATTCTAGCTCACATGATCAACAAAAACATCAACAAATAAGAGTTTCTGATTGACTGATTCAGT
Organism: Actinia tenebrosa; assembly: GCF_029948245.1. Classification (NCBI taxonomy): domain Eukaryota; kingdom Metazoa; phylum Cnidaria; class Anthozoa; order Actiniaria; family Actiniidae; genus Actinia; species Actinia tenebrosa. Next base: position 10,174,642 of record NW_028292584.1, read on the forward strand.
TCTAACAACCAACATATTGTTGTCGCCATTAAACTACTGATATGAATAATTGCTTTAATAAATTTCGGTTTAAATTTCAGTGAATTAAGTTGAACGCACTGAAACATCAGCCTCACTTCAGCTCAGAGACTTATAAGGAATATAAGGAAATCCTTGAAATTTTTAAATCCATAAAAAACCGTCAGTGTTTTATTGAGATGCCGCTGATAACGGCAAAGTGATCGATCAATTCCAGTTGAAAACGCAATGCTCGCAGTGAAAACGCAAGAATTCAGAATGCAAGTGTACTTTGTTAATTCACAGCTGCAATGGTAGTGGTATCTCTTATGAAGAAAAACTAAAACTTAGGACCAAAGTAGTGACCTTATCTAGCCACAAAATGTGAATAGAAAACCAGGGAAAAACCTCATAATCACCGCTCGAGCAGTGATTATCGTCTCGGAAATCCGGCCTTTTCTTTTAATGAAAGTTGCAGATCTGAGTGTACGACTATTTTGCTATATTCAGTTTTAATTACTGAGTAACGAGTATCTTCTCTCGATTGTTTTCAGTTACTAGAGGAAAGAAGAGGGAGCACTCAAAAAGTCTCCAGAATGTCAACGACCTTGATATGCTTTCTTGTCTTACTATCACTGATAGTAGAACCAGTTGACCTTGCCGGCGTTGATGGTAAACCAACATTCATCATTTAGATAAAGTCTATATAAAAAAGAACAAAAATTAATTATTCACATTTATTTTCGACAGCTATCACTACTGTACTAGTGTAGAGAGCTTTCACTCACTTAACAAGGCAGACATATTGGTGTGCCAATTCCCCGCGGATAGAAAATGTTTTGTTTTGGCCGCTGTGATGTCAAGTGAAAACGCTCTATATAACTAGCTAATCAAGACCCTTTTCGAGTTCCAATTTACCGCTGTGTTTCTTGATTACAGACTCATTTACTCAGGATTAGCCTCGATTTTGCGTAGAATATTTACGTGTCTCAGTCAAGGTCCGTCGAATTTCAAAGTGTTCGTATTGTTGGAGTTGTGCATTCTTTACTTTACTGTTGGTATTTGTGAATATTTAGACACTGATGCGAGGCTAAGCCTGAGTAAAAGAGTCTGTAATCAAGGAACACAGCGGTAATTTGGAACTCGAAAATGGTCTATTACCCTGTCTAACCACGTGGTGATCGTTATTTGCCTGCCCCCTTACGGTGCTAATCGAAAAGCCGTGGGCACCTAGAAAGATTTCAAGAGTGTTTCTTAACCAATCAGAAGCGTTATTGTTATCTTTCCGTTATGTTGTGGTTAGAAAGTCAATTTTGATTGGCCAAAGAACAGTAGAACATTCCTCGAATATTTCTAGGTGCCCTTGGATTTTCGATTTGCACTGTAAAAAAGACAGTGTTTCAGTGTCAGAAAGGTTGGACCAGGCTAGCACGATGCTAAAAGAAAAATCAATAGTTCTCAATTCACCTTTACTTAAACCTTTTTTCTATAAGGCCAAATATTCTGAAACTTGTTCAACAAGCTTATCGTATGTTGCTCTTTCTTGTGACGGGGTGTTGTTTTCTGTAACGTTTAATGAATTGGTTTTTCCAACTTGGACCCAGTCCCTGCTCATAGGAACAAGGAGTCTCATATAACATTTATATTTGAATCGTTTCTGTCCTGTCCAATCAAAAGCAAGACATTAATTAAAGAAATTGACAGCGGCTTCTCTCAACCAATGAAAACGCAAGACAATATCTCATCTCTGTTTTCATTTCTAGGTAATTGGAGTTCTTGGAGCCCGTGTTCAAAAACCTGTGACACAGGAACAGTGCAAAGATATTTTACGTGTAAAGGCAGCAGTTGTAAAAACGAAACCGAAACCAAGGCGTGCATGAAAAGACCCTGTAAAGGTCGGTCTCATGATCTTTAATAAAATAATAGCATTAATAGACCAAATTCAAAACTCGCACCGATTTGAGGCTTAAGATGTGAACAAAGGAATCTGGCGTGACTCAAAGTAATCTGGCGTGATTCAAAAGTCACGAATCACGCCAGATTCCTTTGTTCACAACTTAAGCCTCACATCGGTGCGAGTTTTGAATTTGGTCTATAGACCTTTCCCGAATACACTTGACTGATCATGAAACAAAAGTTTCAAGTCCGCGAAGCTGAAGTTGATGAATAGAAGAATCAAGTCAAGTCTCGTCTTCAAACCATAGTTTCGTGGTCATCCAAGTGAATTCGGGAAAGGGGCTAGAGACCCTGATCAGTGTTTTGTCTTACACTCAAGCGCTGACTGTACAATAGAGCTTTTAAGTGTGAAGTAAATCATATGGAAAAACGCTTTCTGTGTCCAAAACGAAAAGCAGTTTTATAAAGATTTTTCTTTTTTCTTCATGACAAGATTTGCTGTCACATTTTTAAAGGTTTCAGGTGGAGGTTAAATAATTGATAACTTTTTTTGCTTTGGTCTGACGGTTTTTGTGTGAAGTTGTATCGAAAATACGTAACAAGCTCTATAAACGAAGAATGTTCAATACGTATACTTTATTGTAAGCTCGTATAATGCCGCAAGGTACAGCAAAATCACGTGATCATCTTAACCTACCAATCACTGCTTACATTTTTAACAGTGAACGAAAATGTGTTATTCACAGTATTTACAACGGGGTTTTATTTTTGTTGTTGTTGTTTTGTTGGTTTTTTTGTTTTGTTTGTTTGTTTGTTTTTTTTGTTTTTGTGTTTTTGTTTTTGTTTTTTTTTTTGTTTGTTTTTGTTTGTTTTTTGTTTTTGTTGTTGTTGTTGTTGTTGTTGTTGTTGTTTTTCTTCTTTTTTTTTCTTTTTTTTTTTCGTACGTTATTTCATGTAAAAATATAAAAAAATACATGTTTAAACAGTTTTATATAAAAGAAGTAAAATTTAATCAATTTAAATTTAATTAATAAATTTAATAAGAGATTATTATTTTTGAAATGGGTATTTAGCTTTGATTACAATCACATGCAGCTATTTATCTCTCCTCAGACACAGACACGTGTCCACCACAAATGCAAGTTGTGCATTGGCCACGAATTCCTGCTGGTGTAAGGGCTATCCTGCCTTGCCCAGATGGGGCAACAGGTACGTTGGCTTATGATCAGATATCTTAGGCTGTGTTAACAAGGTACCGGATGAATTTCCAACCGTTGAAAAAGTTGTACGTTTAGGGGTTCCATTCGTAAGGTACTCTGCTATCCGAACAATGTTTCGTACGCCTAGCCGTACAAATTTGGATCCGGTTCTGTGTAAACAGAACGTTTTCTTTATACTGATTTAAGAAACGGTTCCGTGCAAACGTTATGTACAGGTTAAATATGTGACCGGTTGAAATTCGTCCGGTACCGTGTAAACGGTATGTACAGGTTAAATATGTGACCGGTTGAAATTCGTCCGGTACCGTGTAAACGTTATGTACAGGTTAAATATGTGACCGGTTGAAATTCGTCCGGTACCGTGTAAACGGTATGTACAGGTTAAATATGTGACCGGTTGAAATTCGTCCGGTACCGTGTAAACGCAGCCTGAGAAAAATCCCTAACCAATTTTTTGCAAATATTGATCCATTTCTTTCGCTATTCATCCCTGTGCTACTAGATATTGGTTTTCTTTTCTTTTCCTTTTTTTTATTTTTTTATTTTTTTATTATTATCATTTTTTTTTTTTCAACGCTATAGGAAATGTTACAAGATACTGTGCAATGAATTCCAATTCCAACTATAAGAAAACAAGACCTCTTTGGGGAGAAACGGACACTTCAGACTGTCAATACAACACGAGTGAATACATCATCACCAAGGTAAAAAAAAATGAACAACCAATTGTTTCATTCGTAACAATCAAACGCAACACAAACGTCGAAAAAATACCTTCATAAGGCATGCACTTTCTGAAAGCATTAGTGAAGCATCTCGGAACTAAAGTATGTGTCTTTTTTTTTTTTTTTTTTTTTTGTTGTTGTTGTTGTTGTTGCTATTATTGTTGTTGTTGTTGTCGTCGTTGTTGTTGTTGTCGTAAAGACCGCGGGCTCCCTGTGGCAAAGTCTAACACGTCAGCGCGTGCCCTATTAAACATTTAGCAATTGAATTCCAAGATCGATGAAATAAAAAGATGCTTGAAGATGAAGAACCTCGATAGTTCCTGCAGGAATACAACCAACGTTCTTATTGATAACCTTCATAAACAATCCAGGAAAGAGATGAAGAGCCAAGACCTCATAACGGCTGTCTATGCTATCGATGTCATCGCTGCTATGGGCAAACATAAAAACTTTATGGACAAGAAAAACGGTGAAAAGATTGTTAACACGACTAGCAACTTGCTTGAACCAAGAAACTCTAAATCTTGGCAGCAATTACGAGAGGTATGCTTTATTAGCTTGGTCGCGTTTCAAAGAGCGTGTTAAGAATTTAACTGTATGTACCAGTTTCTTGCAATGTGGGAACCAGACTTTTGGCATGACGATAGAACAAGCTATCACTTGATACAAAACATTTTAGTTTGCCTCTGAGACAGGAGACAATAGACAATAAAACAGGAGTAGGCTTTGAAAAGTGCACCTCTGGGATGAGCTGGGATGGTCTCTGTTGCCGTTTATTATAAAACAGTCATGCGTTCTGAAGAGTTCTCTACTGGCCACTAGGGCCTGGACACGAGTTAGATACCGCTGACCGGCTCAGTAGGAGCGGCCATCTTGTTTACGTTAAGATTACGTTTTAGGACAGAACTATAATACAAGACTATTCAGCACCAGTATATCTTTATTTATGTAAGTTTTCCATTTATTATATGTGTAATCGTTTACTTCACATTTATCTATACATGATTTACTTTAAGTGCTATTATTTAGCTTAGATTTTATATATTTGTATCTTAGGACTCTATCATCGTTGTAGAATAAAATACTATCAGACATCGAGAAGCATCTCTTTCTTCATGATAGAGTCATGGTTGTAGTTGAATGTTCTGTTCCTAGCTGCACCTTTAAGACACAGGATGTCACAGACGCCGTCGCCGTTGCACTACTAAATAACCATGGGCTAGCACACAGAGACACTGCCACAACGCTCCAGGCCCCAGCGTCAAGAGGACCGAAACTAGATCGGCCGAAAGTAGACATCGGCATTTCAATAGAGGAATGGAACGTATTCGTCCGCCGTTGGGAAGTATTTCGCTCTGGCTCTGGCATAGACGATGCTTCAGCCCCATCTCAGCTCTTTCAGTGTGCTGGACCTGCATTGGGAGATAGCATCCTAAAGGCCAACCACAAGGCAACATCGGAATCCCTCGGAAATCTTCTCTCTGCTATGCGCTCACTGGCCGTCATCCCGGTTGCCACGTGCGTTATACGCACCGAGTTGCTGCAATTACATCAGGAACGCGACGAGGCATTCCGTGCCTTCACAGCTCGGGCGCGAGGAAAGGCCGAAACCTGTGCCTACAGCACACGGTGCGAGTGCGGCAAAACCGTTAACTATACAGACCACATCCTCCGAGACGTCCTACTCAACGGCATTTACGACCCCGACATACGTCGCGAGGTACTCGGGACCAAAGACATCCTGCAGAAAGCGGTGAACGACGTTATTGCCTTGGTGGAAAACAAAGTAATGGCCCGAAATGCACTCCCACCATCAACCCTCTCTGGCATGTCATCATTCCAGCAACAACGAAGAACACAACCCTCTGCGGCCCCATCACATCCAGATCAAGCCAAAGAGGCAACTTGCCCCGACTGTAAGAGTCCCTTCAAAACCTTTACAGAAGGAGTGCGAGGATGGAACACCAAGCCCCATCAAGTGTGCATAAACTGCTACAGGGCCCGAAGACGAAAGCAACGCCAAAAACCCGCCAACATCCAGGCACTAGAATCTGAGCCTATCGCCCAAATCACAACAGTCAGCGTACACAGCACCCACAACAGTCATCGGCGCCGAAGAAGACAGCACTCTCAACGCTATAAACGGGACCTGACCATAACACATAGTACAATCCATAGGCCCCCATCAACGAGACTAGAGCATCACATATTCTCCAAGGGCGAATGGAGAAGAGCTCGTTTCAGAGAACACCCCAGAGTGTCCGTCACCATCACCGTTGACGGACCAAACAACCGATCTCACAACCACTGCTTTAACAAGGAGGCAAAAATATCTGCAATCGCAGATACTGGCGCACAATCAGACCTCTGGTCCCTAGAGGAGTTCACTGCCTGTGGATTTTCCCGTGATGACTTGCGACCAGTCAGTCTTGGCCTCTCAGCCGCCAACCGCTCCCCTATCGCCATTGAGGGTGCGTTCTTTGCCACACTAACAGCAGCCTCACGAGACGGTGCCAAAACAACCTGCCGCTCGATGGTGTATGTAAGCAGCTCCGTGCGAGACATGTACCTGTCCTACGAGTCACTGCTCAATCTCGACCTACTGGGCGAGCACTTCCCTACCAGAGAGAACACAAAGACACCCCTCAACGGCATACACGTCCACGACAGCGTCCATAAACCACAACAACCCTCATCCATCAACGCCAGTAGGTTTATCAACGATGGCTGTACTACGCCACCCAATGCCAACGACACAACGTGTTCATGCCCTCTGCGCACAGCCCCACCACAACGCCCCAACGAGCTACCATTTCCGTGCACCCCGGAAAACAATGAAAGAATGAAAGCCTGGCTCCTCGAACAATACGCATCTTCAACCTTCAACACTTGCCCTCATCGAGCATTGCCCTGCATGGCAGGACCTCCAGTTGAGATACATGTGGATCCAGAGGCCACACCAAAGGCATGTCACAAACCAGCCAGCATACCTGTCCATTGGCAGCAGAAAGTCTATGAGGACCTCCTCCGCGATGAGGCACTCGGTGTTGTCGAGCGAGTGCCGTATGGGGAACCGGTGACCTGGTGCCACCGCATGGTGGTCACTCGGAAGGACGACGGTTCACCCCGCAGGACTGTGGACCTATCACCCCTTAACAAGTTCTGCCAACGCGAAACCTTCGCCACTGAGTCACCCTTCCACCTGGCGCGACGCATCCCCAGGGCGCCGCAAGGCTTCCTGTCCTCAGGAGACGGATACAATCGCCGTTTCAGTGCCATCCTCTCGGAGTTTGAACGAAAGGAACGTTGCGTAGATGACACCATACACCACGACACCGATCTGGAACAACATTGGTGGAGAACGATTGACTTCCTGACCAGAGTCGGCCAGTCCGGCATCGTCCTCAACCCAGATAAGTTTCAATTTGCAGGAAAAAGTGTCAGCTTTGCGGGATTCCAGATATCGGACGCAACAATCGAACCGCTCCCCAAGTACCTGGATGCCATCCGCGACTTCCCCTCCCCAGAATCAACGACAGACATCAGGAGCTGGTTTGGCCTCGTCAACCAGGTGGCGAACTACGCACAGTTGCGAGACACAATGGCCGTATTCAAACCTTTTCTCAGCCCTCGATGTAAGTTCACATGGTCCCAAGACCTGGAGGCAGCATTCCAACAGTCCAAAGAAGTCATCGTAGAAGCCATCCGGGAAGGTGTTGAAATCTTTGACATGCAACGGCGCACATGCCTACGGCCTGATTGGTCCAACCGCGGGATCGGTTACTTCCTGCTTCAGCAACATTGCAACTGCCCCTCCGGTATACCAGACTGCTGCCCAGGGGGATGGAAAATCACGCTAGCAGGTTCAAGATTCCTTTCATCAGCAGAGCAGCGTTACGCAGCCGTCGAAGGTGAGGCACTTGCTGTCGCTTGGGGCCTCGAACAAACACGATATTTTACGCAAGGATGTGACAACCTTGTGATAGTAACCGACCATAAGCCACTAGTAAAAATCTTCGGTGACCGCACACTAGACGAAATATCGAACTCCCGCCTGTTCCGACTAAAGCAGCGCACCCTACCGTGGCGCTTCGAGATTGTCCACAGACCCGGGAAAACCAACCACGCCGCTGACGCCACTTCAAGACACCCCTCACCATCGAGCTCCGAGAACCACTACTCACTCGGTAAACCAAGCGAACCTGACCTAGCAGAATCAGCGCTGATGTCTACAATCCGCGAAGACGCTCAAGGCCTCAGTGCAATATCGTGGTCCCTCCTAGCACAGGAAACAGCTAAAGATGAATCCCTCTGCCACGCTCTCCGTCTCCTCGAGCAAAACGGCAATATAGACAGCAAAGACCCTACCTTAACCAATCTCTCCCCAATCAGCGAATCCATCTATATCCAAGAAGGTGTCCTGCTGTACAACGACCGCGTCATTGTTCCCTCCTCCCTACGCCAAGGGATCCTCCAGCACCTCCACGCTGCCCACCAAGGGGCCTCCACGATGGAACAGCGTGCCCGTGCCATCGTCTACTGGCCTGGGCTATCAAAGGACATTCAGGACACCAGAGAAAGATGTGCCGACTGCAACCGCAATGCCCCGTCACAAGCGGCCACACCCCCTCTACCTTCGCCACCACCATCCACCCCCTTCGAAGCGATCTTTGCAGACTTCTTCGACCACGGGGGTTGCCACTACCTTGTCGTCGGAGACCGCCTCTCAGGTTGGGTAGAGGTTCTACGCTCCACAGCTGGCACCGATCTAGGAGGATCAGCAGGCCTGGTCCATCATTTACGCAGATTCTTCGCTACGTTCGGCGTCCCAGAGGAACTTGGGAGTGATGGTGGCCCAGAGTTCACAGCAGGTAACACTCAAAACTTCCTCCGCTCCTGGAACGTGCGACACCGCGTGTCCTCAGTAAGCTTCCCCCAGTCCAATGGGAGAGCGGAGGTTGCTGTTAAGGCAGCAAAGAGACTTTTAATGTCCAACACTGGTCCAACCGGGAACCTCGACCAAGACCGCTTCTTGCGTGCAATCCTACAGCTGCGAAACACGCCCGACCGCGACTGCAACTTATCACCCGCACAAATAATCTTTGGTCGGCCACTACGAGACTCACTTACCTTTGTAAGTCGACTAGAAAAGTTCTCAAACCCCAACGTCCGACCACTATGGCGTCAGGCTTGGATAGCGAAGGAAGAAGCCCTGCGCACAAGGATGTCCCGCACAACCGAGTCCTTGAGAATCCACTCGAGACCACTTCGCCCACTAACCCCTGGCGACCGAGTCTTCCTTCAAAACCAGCATGGCCCAAACCCAACTAAGTGGGACCGATCTGGCCTTGTAGTTGAATCCATGAAGAACGACCAATACAGAGTGAAAGTAGATGGATCGGGACGGCTGACACTGCGCAATCGTCGATTCCTGAGAGCTTACACACCAGTCCACCCGACAGTCCCGCAGCAGACAGTATCCCCGCCGCCGTCCCTAGGAAGAAGCCAGGAGCAGGAGCACATACTGATACCCACAGACAAGGGACCACTTGAAGAGGCCTGTGAGCTACCACAAGATGAACCATGTGCCACATCCCCAAACGTTCCTCAACCCATCGTCCCCACACACCCCCAACCACCAGCCACCGAGGGACCACAACCAGACGTCAGTCCCCCAGAAAACCCGTTGACCCAGGCACCTCCATACATACGCCCTACACGTGACAGAAGGACACCACGGCGCTATGAACCCGAGACAGGCACCTGGGTTAGAAACTGAGTCCAGTAATTCTGACTGCCCAGTCAGAGATTCCAGGACTGGGGGAGATGAAGAGTTCTCTACTGGCCACTAGGGCCTGGACACGAGTTAGATACCGCTGACCGGCTCAGTAGGAGCGGCCATCTTGTTTACGTTAAGATTACGTTTTAGGACAGAACTATAATACAAGACTATTCAGCACCAGTATATCTTTATTTATGTAAGTTTTCCATTTATTATATGTGTAATCGTTTACTTCACATTTATCTATACATGATTTACTTTAAGTGCTATTATTTAGCTTAGATTTTATATATTTGTATCTTAGGACTCTATCATCGTTGTAGAATAAAATACTATCAGACATCGAGAAGCATCTCTTTCTTCACGTTCTGGGAACCATTTGCCATGATGATAGTACAAACCAGTTGATAGGGACAAGTCTAGTTTACCACTCAGACACGTTACATTAATATTAGAATACTCCGCCGAGCTCCTTAATATAATCAGGGACCATTTTCCATTTTCTATCACCTTCAAATCGGTTATAATATGAGTCCAGTACTGAACCCACTTTTTACAATCGTGTGTATATAGAGATTAGCTTGATATCGTTTTTATTCATGAGTTTCCATATGATGAGTTCAATGAAAACTGGTGCCATCTTTTTTTTTTTTTTTTTTTTTTTTTTTTTTTTTTTTTTTTTTTTTGCAGGGCAAGAATGCACATATTCCAAAAACATTGGTGAGGGCTATGGACATCTTTGGACGCATCATAGCAAACACATCGCTCACGAATACCACTATTGTAATCGGTAGAAATCTAGCAATAGAAGCAAAGAAGATCGAACCCAACACTGAGGTAGGTGGGGGGAAACTCACTCTTAGCAACGCGTCTTCAAACCTTGAAAATATTTCTTAATCTTGAACGTCGAGTGCATCGACTGAAACAACCACTTGTGTACACACGCAGAGTCAAACAAGCCATCCATATTAGACTCCATCCCAACAACATCAATAGGGATAGCGGAATTGAGATTCCTGAAGCGCGGATACCAAACATTCGATAGAACTCCGTTGACGCCCACCACCCGCAGCCAATCACAGCCCCGGCGCGATCCTCAAGGGCGCCATATTGACGGTATATATAAGAAGACCTCCTTCCAGTCTACACCATCGCCTGACGAAGACTAGCAGTAGCAGTCGAAACGACGCGGTCCTCCCAACTACCACAATTGTGAGACAAATAAATAAGTAGAATCTTTGAATTTAAAATATTTCTTCTTCTTCTTCTTCTTCTTTATAGTTTCCTTTAGATGGCGTCAACTTTACTTATAAGGAGTCTTCCATATCACTACCTGCCGAGATCTTCGACACTAGCGAGCAAAGCATAGTAGTTAACATCATCTATCTGACGCTGGGAGACATTTTACAGCTGCCGCTTAATTATACAGATCTCAACAGAAAGAGAATGAATGCAGTGAACGTTAGCACTACTACAATATCAAGTACCATTACCCCGAGGAAGGAAATCAAGACATCCGGTGTCAAAATCATTTTGAAGAATAAAAGATCGTTCCCAGAGGTAACTAGATCTATTACTAATACATATTCATCAATTATGTTAAGTTCTTTTAGATTTTACTTTAATTTTCTGTGGGGTTTTCTAATTCTGTGGTTACCTCATCATTAGTGTCATATACTTCAACTACAGGAGTCCCTTACGAGCTTTTTGTTTGAGCTAATTGGTCCTAATTACCTAAATCAATAACATATTTAACACCACTTCAGTTTTTCGTACGTTCGTTATTTATTCAATAAAACTTGAAAAGAAAGAAAGAAAATTCGCGAAGCATTCTGGTAATTAACCTGTCATGACCTATAGGCACCCTGCGCTCCGGCAGGGATTATAGAAATAACCGACTTTATTTTGTCTTCTTTAGTTAAACGATTCATCGTCCCGCATCTGTGTGTCCTGGAACCCTGAAAGTAGTTATGGCGCATGGTCAGACTATGGTTGTCAGCTGGTCCCTGGTGAATCAGACTCTGAGAAGACAACATGTGTCTGTAGTCATCTTACTTTATTTGCCACGTTCATGGATCCTCATCAGATACCGGTAACTAATCTGTGCTAAGGGTTCATAGATTTGTTTATGGCTATGCTCAAAATGCTACTTGCTAAACATTGCTCCTTACCCTAGCCTGCTGTGCAGACGTTTTTAGTGTCGGCTCGTTCCTTTCCCTCCCCACAAACGTCTGCTCAAACTAGCCTTAACTATCCTTACCCAGGTTCTATTATAAAATCTCATATGCATATTTCTTGATAGAGATATTTTACTTGGCCCGTGAAAGAATAGTCAACGTAATACACAGTCGTAGACACTAATTCCATTGTTTGTTTGTTTGTTGTTGTTGTTGTTGTTTTTTGTTTTTGTTTTTGTTTGTTTGTTTGTTTGTTTGTTTTTACTTTATCTCTTAGCAACCAATTATACAATTTTGTTTCACGGGCGCCAAGTAAAATCGCTCTAATACAACCATATGCACTCGTACAGTCAATACATTTAATAACCCTGTACTGCATTAATATATGTTTAAACGTCGGGACACAATATATAAGCGACAAGAGACAACAACTCCCTTGACGTGACATGACTTTTTTCCAATGAATTCTCGTGAATTCTTTCTGCGACAGAATTTTACCTTTAGCAGTCAACCACTATGCCACCCATGCCACACAGTTCATTTATTCACTATCATCATTATGAGATTTCCCACTGACATCAGTCACATATATAACTGGCCTAACGGTCATTTTAGTATCGTGTTATTTTCTAGCTATCAAGTAATGACAGATTCATCTTGGAATTCATCTCGACTATCGGATGTGCTATATCTCTGTTCTCCATCGCTTTAACCATGGCTGTTATACTCCCGAACTGGAGAAGGCTCAAGTCGCCAAGAATTGAAGTGTTGGTGAACATCTGCGCGTCCATTGGGATCGTGTGCTTCTTGGTGCTAGTTGAGCACCCGGCGAGACAAAATAAGGTAATATCTATCTCAACTTTGTGTGTAACATTTCTTGCTTTATACTGACGACTTATTGATATCCAGTGGCTTATTTACGAACCTGTGGCTTTCGTTCCATGTAAATTGAAATAGCTCTCACATCTAATGCGTAAGGTGATTCTTGGCAGGATCAATAGATTGTTTCAAATCACATACCAACAAATGTTTGGACATTGATTAGCATGCTTCTATGTTATTCGCAATTTACTCACCATGACGCTAAGTGTTACTAAACAAAGCTTTATGAAAATAAAATTCAAAGTTCGTGAGCGCTGATGATTGATGTTGACAGGTGATTGATGTTTACTTAGGTGATGTGCAAAGCGATGGCTGTTCTTCTACACTACTTCTTATTAACGGCCTTTGCTTGGATGTTTTGTGAGGGGATCTTGCTGCACATGGTGCTGATAAAAGTGGATATGACTGGTGCTACGCGTTACAGCAAGAAACATTTGTATTTAATAGGATGGGGTAAGAGAAAGTGAGGAAGTGCATTCATAAATCGATATAATTTTTTAACCACTTACTCATCCATCCATCCATCCTTCCATCCATCAATCTTTCCATCTATCCATCCTTCCATCTATCCATCCATCCATCCATCCATCCATCCATCCATCCATCCATCCATCCATCCATCCATCCATCCAACCATCATATCTTCATTTTATGGTTTACCACAGGGTTCCCACTGCTGATCGTCCTCATCTCGCTATGGGCAACTGAACTGAAAGGTTATGGCAACTCTCCTTATGTCTGCTGGCTATCTGTCAAGAATGGTGTGACCTGGGCGTTTGTTGCTCCTGCTCTTGTGGTAATCGGGGTAAGATTCCAGCTATTGACCCTTTTTCAAATAGCGCGCTTGAATCCTGATTTAAGATGAATTATGAAATAACTTTTACTGATCTCGGGTTCTGATTGGTTGGGGGCGAAAGCTTTACGAGAGCACGCAGCACGATGCGAGCTACCTATTTCATCATTCGTTTTCTACATAGCGGCTTGGTTTTGTTTAATTTTAATTAAATAAATTTGTCAATTGTGATGTATGCAATAATAAAGCCCTTAGGGATACGCTTCACAATTATCTAAGAATCTGCCAATTCCTGCATGCTTCATAAAAATTTATAAAAGAATTCGAATAAAACTACGCGCGCCATCTGTGATTGGTCGAAACTCTAAGAAAAAAACATGTTTATATCTAAGGAAAGAAAATATGCTTAGCTCAAACGTTTTGTTTATTTTATAAAAGCAGCACTCTGGGAGCTGCTCCAGTTGTCATTAAAAACACACCGCTCCTTCTCGTTTTTCACTATGCCACTAACTGTGAGGTTGGACTTGTTTCATAAACAGGCAAATCTGATGGTGTTGATGAAAATCATTGGTCGTCTGAAAAACTTGCAGAAAATACGAAACAATTCACTGAGAAAACAGGTCACGACTGGTACCCGGGCCGTCGCGGCCACTATGCCCTTGCTAGGAGTCACGTGGTTATTTGGCATGCTTACCTTCCATACCAACCTGACGGTTTTCAAATACTTATTTACTATTTGTAATTCGCTGCAAGGAGTTTTTATCTTCATATTTCATTGTCTTTTAGATCGACAGGTAAGCTTTTATGGCAGCCATGTCAGAAGGCATAACAATTAGAGTGTTTTCCCCTGGGAAACCAAAATGGCGGCTTTCTAGTTTTTTCCTTTAGTAAGACTAAAACTAAAACTTTTTTTTCGTTTTTGGTTCGACGTTTCGGGGGCTCAAACAAAATGGCGGTTTATTTAATTTGGGCCTCCCCCTTCGACACGCTACGCCCCTGGAAGATGAATTCTTAGTCGTGTATAACAGATTACACCAGATTCTCCTGTCTCTTGTCATGGCTGGTATCACGTGATGGTGCTAGGTCTCTATTGGCTGTGTTTTGTTTTAAAAGTTTAGAAACTTAATATTACTGTACAGACAATTGAAAGGGAAGGTCAAGATGACAAAATAGAACGAAGAAATAAAAAGACAGTTTGCTCAATAGTTATGCAAGTGACAAGTTTCTATTTATAACTAAATAGAGCGAACCACCTCCCTATATCACTAGCGCTCTTCATAATGGGCAATTCTACTTGCAAGGGCGTAAGAAATGTTTTCCCGTTTCAGACCAAGTGTCATTCCCTAGAGTACCAATTCTTTGTATAACGGTTGCTCATAAGAAGATACATCAAAAAGGATAAAACCCATAAAAAATACTATTTCCAAGGTGTCCGAAATGCGACTGAAAAATTACGCCAAACTGGATTTAGTCTATTCACTATTTGTAGGTCGCAAAGGTACTGGTAACTATCAGTTTTCCTTTTAATTCACTTCATATTTTTATTGTAGGTTCGAAAGGTTTTCAAGTCCTCTCTTCGGCGGTCAAAGCGTCGCACGGGGCCTCAGCCTCCCGTGATTCAAATGAAGCCATACAAACCATACATTATCAATACTCCTCAAGGTAAGCAAGGAGCAAGACTTGCGATGAAATACCGCTGTGCTCTTCGACTACTGACTCATACGTCAGCACATCAAGTAAATCTCGTGCATTGGTGAAATTGTAAAATGACGTAATGATGTTTTATTCTGATTATTATTCACAGAACCGAACCGTCACAAGGAAAGACGAAAAGCTTGTATTAATAACGTTGGCATTTTTTGATAATTAGTTTTTCATTTATAAAAAAAAGCGAATATTTTTGACGATAAATATAGACTCAGCAAAACGACTGACTCATCTATTAATATAGAACTACCTTGTTATTTATTGATGGCTTTTAAGACTCCAACAATTTATATGACATTTACTAGAAAGAAAAAGCCACTGCTAAGCTATAAAACTGTGAGTTGGTATTCAGCGTAAAAAGCGCGCGAACTATTGACGCGCGTGCATTCGAAATGACGTCAGTGAGATTGCTTTATAATATCGATAGAGCAACTATCATAAATGTACAACCTGCCCTCAAGCTATCACGTAAAGAGAAAGATATATTTTCGTAATAGCTAGAACTATCAAAATTAAGGATTCATAAAACTTGATTGTTGCTTTTATCACAGCATTTTCCTCTAGAAGGCAAAGAGAGGCCTGGTAAAAACGCTTTCTTTGTGTAAGCACGTCTCGGAGTATTTATTTATATCATGTTAAGTGGATTGAATTAAACCATGAATTAACATTTGAAAGTTTGGTGTTTGTCTCACGGATATTTGAAAACTGAACTAGCTGGTAGCTAAAATCAAAAATTAATAAATAAATTGGATAAATTAGCTTTGCCACGAGTGACTCTTCCTTCTTCCGATGAAAATTTTCAATTGGAATTAAGAATTCGATTTTTGCCGGAGAAAACCGGGGAAAACCGGGGAATTCCGGGGAAAAACACTCGAAGGAGAGAACCTACAGGCTACTCTATACCCACATACGGCATCAAGGCCGGAGGAAACTAGTTTAAAATAGGCTCCGTTTGATATCCAGAACAACCCTAAAGCTATACAAGAACACGTCCTCTAAATCAAAAGAGCTAAAAGGTATGTAATATGAGCTATTAGTACGAAATATGATTATAGGTACCCTAGGTAACTAGCAGATGGCTAGATGTATAAAAATAACGGGCGGTAAGTGGCAATATACTATCAACACATTACTACAAGTGCTGCTAACGACAATTGAATATAGAATATAATATACAAGTAGGAGGTAATAACTGGGGCTATTATTGGAAACCAAAAAAATAGACCACTTTACCTAGCCTTGAGAGTAATGTTTTCCCTTTTCCGGCAACCTTGAGAATAAGGTTTGAGAATAAGAGTTGTATCCATATTCATGTGTCTTTTCTGATTCGAAGCTGTCAAACAAATAAATGATACTCCAGGGATTCAGTTGGTACGTGGTCGGAAATGGGAAAACATTAAACCCAAGGTAAAGAGGTCTATTGCTGCAAAGCAAAAATTGGGTCAAAAATAAAGATAGACAGGAAAGTAAATAGACGGCAAAAAAATACAAATCTCCGTGCGCGCTTGAAAGGTAAGTTGCATGACTTTATTTATTTACACTTATTTCAATAAAGTTAGTCACCTGAAAAGCTACAAAGCTGAGACCGACAAGGATTATGGGTAGTTACATTTTACATGTTTCAACCGCTTGATAACTATTGATGGACTTGAGATCTTCTACCAGTTCTATGGTCGAACACTATATAGCTTTTGGATGTATGGACAGTAGTTTGAAGTAGTTTTTCATGTTATTTTCACATGTGAAAATATCGTTACCATGTGTATTTAAGCTATTAGTTCATAAATAAAGAGTTTTTATATCCTCTATATTATCAATTTTTTTCCTAGCATATTTAAATATGATATAGTGAGTTTTCTTGAGATTGATTGTTAATCTATTGATTATTCAGTAGTTTTGCACCAGACCAAGCTCATAATTAATAATATTTTCCATTATCAGAGCATCTTTATGAGAGTAAAAGATATTGCTATCATCAGCAAACATTCTAAAGCTTAGTTTATCTGATGAGTTTGTAAGATCATTGATGTAGAGAAGGAACAATAAAGGACCAAGAGTCCTACCTTGCGGCACACCATATTTCATTTTTCTAAGATCTGAAGTTACATCATTAATTCGAACATATTGTTTTCAATTGGTTAATTTACTGAACCACTTTAGTGCTAACCCTCTAATGCCATTTTTATGAAGTTTTAAAAGGAGTATATTATGGTCAACTGTATCGAATGCTTTTCAAAAATCCATAAAGATACCACAGGTAAATACTTTATTGTCTTTGGACTATTTAAAAGTATTGGTCAACTCAAGGATGGCTCGTACTGTTGAATGATTTTTTTCTAAAGCCAAATTGAAATTTATGACTTATTGATCGTAAATTATTCGTTCAAGAATTTTATTTAAAGATGGTAAAATAGCTATTGGTGTGTAGTTAGATGGGTCTGTGAAGTCTCCACTTTTATATACTGGTGTTACTCTGGCAATCTTAAATATGTCAGGAACAGTTCCCTGTTCTTATACACCGAATCGAAATATGGCGACCAATTTGAATAACTATTGTTCTGCACTGACTAGCGACTGACTAGCCTCGTGTTCACGTGGAAACATAAAAGCATTTTCACATGTATGAGAGGCTAGTCGGTCGCTAGTCAGTGCAGAACAATAGTTATTCAAATTGGTTGCCATATTTCGATTCGGTGTATAGATTCATTTACTAGGTATGTAATAAGATCTGCCAATTGCTCATTAGCCAATTTGATTAAGTGAAATGGTATATTGTCTGAAGATGAATTATTAGCATCAAGGGACTTAAGCCTATGGGGAGTGACTTCTATTTTTGATACTGGAGATAAATAAAAAGTAGATATAGGTGTAGATGTTATGTATTTTGTAGCATCCTCACCAGTGTCCGCTATTTTACTAGCTAATTTTGAGCCAATGTTAGTGAAATATTCATTGAACTGATCAGCTATTCGTTTTTTGTCATCAATAACAATGCCGTCAATAACTAACTTATTAGGGAATATCCAGCTTTTATTTTCCTCTTTACAATTTGACTAATCAATTTCCAAGTTTTTTTAGGTTGGTTTTATAGTTTTCAAACTGTTGTGTAAGAAATAATTTCTTTTTTTTTTGTTTTGTTTTTTGTTTTTTTGTTTTATGATATATTGTTAAGTAAATTTGAATAGTTTTTGTATTCTACTAGTTTTGTAGCATCATTTGGGTACTTTCGTAAATTGTGATGCATTTTTGTTTTGCTTTAATGGATTTGAGTATTCCAACAGTTAACCAAGGTTTTCTAAGAATTTTTGTTTTTCTCCTTGATTAAAATTTCAAAGGAGCATGCGTATCAATTACTTTTTGAAGAGAACCTATTATATTTGCGGTTGAAGCATTCAAGTTATGCATTCAAGCATTCAAGTTCCTCTATAAAATTAGATATTATTCCCTAAACATGCAACTCAAGGTGTTTTAGATTCCAAACAAGAGAAATTTAGAAGATTTTTTCATGCTCTCTGATATTGAATTTGTTTGTTTTTCTTTCTTTTTGTTGAAAATAAAATATGATAAGCGAAGGCTATTTTAAACAAAAAAACCTACACACCCATTTTTGTCTCGTTTTTTAAAAGACTAGAATAGCCTTTGTGTATTATATTTTATTTTCAATTCGATATGACCTTTAAATTCAAAGAAAGCCCATATAAAAGAATTTGTTTTATGAGTTAATGAACTAAGATGGACGTTTTTCAATAATAGCTGCTTCAATACGGTTCGTCGACAGGTAAGCCAACGTCGTGATCTTGGCTTTTAATATTGATATTTCTTCCGGAATCTTAAGGCAAACTATTTTAAGATTCTTACAATCTTTTGAGTAAAAGTAGTCAAAATTAGTTGGATATTTACGTTAGATGCTTCCTTCCTCCCAGACGGTTAAAAATCCTGCGATTAAGCGAAACCATTATGATATAAGAAACTACAAGCGCCCTCTTCTTCCGTTAATTTGACTGTTCTAAAAATAGAGCTTCTTCTAACGCGTGCTCTAAAACACCTAGTGATTCTAAAAACGTCTCGGCCTTCGGGTGCTCATCGTTAGTTTTTCGACACACGCCGTCATTAAATCGGAAATTGTGCATATATTATTACATTAATTTCATTAATGCTTTAGTTTCCGGATTTTTATCACTCGCTCTTCGGTATATACACATTTTGAGCAAAACAGGGCGAAACGGAGGCCAACCAACAAGCTACAGAGCGCGAATTCATCCGAACGATTACCGAGTATGCGCAGTACGTGTTATTCCATTGCCAGTTTTGACCAGGACATTTTCCTCAAATTTCCATTGTAATACGAAGTATTGTTTAAAGTAGACACCCCCCTCGAGTAACTGGCGAGAGCAATGCTGATTAGGATGATAAAATGTAACTTCAACCACTTCAACCTATGAGTAATTCAGGTGTCCATTTTCCTAGCATCCACTCCCCATTAATCTATTAGCCGCGTGAGGTACAGTGATGTTTGTTATTTATGGGGCGAACCGTTACAAACAACCTTAATCCGCATCCGAGGGTGCAATATTTTCTCAAATGGATCGTCCCGTGAATTCATTATGACAATAGCCGCCATTTTGGATTAACATCAACTACCATGGCGGGCCATTTGTTTTTTAGTTTAGACAAAATTTTCTAAATATTTTCTTTGTTTTGATCAAATAAAAATAGAGTACGTCTTAAGATTTAAACCCCAAGTACATCATCCCCGTATTCATATTTGCCCAAACAAGCTCTACATCAATAAATGATGGTAAAATGGATGATTGAAAACAAACTTGAATCACATTGATGTTTAAAGTGTGTATCTTTTATTTATTAACGTAGTTTTTGACCAATATTCTTGCTAGTTTTTGCTTGTTGTTTTAGCCATGTTAGTATCAACAGCTGTTTGTTTGTTGACAAGTTAAAAAAATGAATGTTTATGAGTAAAGAAACCTGAGCAAAAAGCCTTGAGAAGAGTAATCTGGTTTCATTTGAATCTGGTGTTTAGATGGCATATTTCTGACATGCAGACGGACAGCTCAGTTCATTGATTGGATTCAGTTCTTTTCAACCTGCTTCCAGATGGCGGTCGATAATAAAAGTAAGATAAGTTAAAAAATCTTGCTTGAAAAAATTACTTATCAGTAATGATGCTTAAGGCAACACGATACCACTCGCAGAAAATTCAGACCGAGTCCCCTTACCAGGCTCCCGTTGACAAAGTGACGTCATACAGGCTAGGAACACGTAATGAAATCAACGAAAACTGAAGCGTGAGAAACAACTGCTCTAAAAGCACATCTACAGACTTACAGACTTGTGTTAATATAGCAATTCGAAAAGTCCCTCTGGTCCTGATGACACTTAGATTTCAATTTCTGTGGATTTTTTTTGTGTCTATGACCAGAGAAGCAGTATCATATGGTGAGTATCTATCTACCTTTACAGTACAGTAGCTTAAAGTGTATGTGTGTGAAGTTAAGTTCTTAGTCTTTTATGAGACATGGCTGTGGAAAAGAATGAAAGAGTTTCATTTTGAAAATCAGATAGAAACATTAACTCCAATAATTGTTCTTGTCGCCGATATGTCCTTCTACTTCTGACATCCTATTTCTTGTGGTCATTGGCAAGGCCATAAATCTATAGAGTAATAGTACCCGACGATTTTTTTTTTTTTTTTTTTTTTTTTTTTTTTTCAATTTTCCCTATCGAATTACTAAGAAGGTTATGCATTCATACGAAATTAAATGGAAATATAGATAGTTGTTTATTATTCAGGAGAAAGCCTGAAGCGAATAGAAATATCCTGCGATAGTCAGGTAACTCTAGGTTATTTAGTACCGGTAAAAATCCGGTTTTGGACACAAGTTGGAATAAAAACATTCTTTTCAAAGTCTTTTTTTAGGAAAGGTAATATCCGTTGGAGTTATTAGACATTTTTGGGGTGTAGTTTGGGTGGATATATTTTATTGTTTTTTGTATTTTGTCTCAGTTGCCCTGACGGGCTCGATAAAACACTGCAGACTCGAAAAAAAATATCCACCCAAAAGAAATGTTTAGTAATATAGGAGATTAAAATTGAGTAGCGAATGAAAACATCTTTCGTTAGGTCGGAAATGCTTTTCAAGTGGCACTGCTTGAATGGGATTCGTGGTTCTAAATATCGTGTGGTGTTTTGGTGAAAGATAGCACGCGAGATGAACACAGCGAGTGCGGAAGTTAATGTACCGTCTCTGAGACGCTGGCAAATCAAGATAAAGATTGATTTAATTGATAGTCTCAGAAACTACAGCTTGAGAACTTAGTCAGGTGGAATCTTGCTCTAAAACCGGGAAAAAACTGGTTTAACAAGTATTGCTTCGAACTGAGAATGATCCAAGAAAACACGTGACAACAGAAAAGGGCTTGGAAAGTTACTAAACGAATGGCGATGAAGAGAAAATCCTGGCAGACCAATATTAGCCTTGTCAACCTTCTTATTGATGGCTTTTTATGGAGCGCATTAAAGTTGTATAGATGTACCTTAAGGTCGAACTCAAATAGGGATCAATCTTCTTCCAGACTTTAATAGCATGTGATTTCTTTTTAATAACATAAAATGTCTTTTATCGAAATTCTATTAGTGAGGGATCGATAAGATCAAAAATAGATTCAACGCATTGCCTATTGCATACAATGAGTTGACTGGATAATACAGATTGCAACGCATAGTCAAGATGTATTACATAAATCTTTTGGTTTTCTTAAGCCGGATTTTATATTCAGTGCACTGTTATTAATCTACGGGCGAAATATTTTGTTTAAGAAACAGTGAGTTTTCATCCTCGTGTTTTGATTTGAAATATAGCGATTGCAGAGCGACTTAGTATGAAAGTATGATGTAACCTACTCTAAGATTTCAAAACATCCGTGTAAGATAGCCTGAGGGAGATAAATGAGAGGGTTATTACAAAAAATACAAACAACAAGTCCATTGTACCCAAACTCTATACATACTGCCATACTTAAGAGGCTGTCTCTGTAAGAACCTCATTAACCATGTTGGGTGGAAAAAAAAACAGATTTCTTTCAGACTTTGTGTGTGAGTGTGCCCTTCCAAGGTTATTTCCAAAACACATTTTGTTTTGTGTCTCGGCGCTTTTTTGCAAAGTTTCAGGGGGGTCCCCAAGGGGCCAAATTAGTGATTTTGACTACTTCTCATTCATGAAATTCTGGCGATGTTTAAAAATTCGTATATCCATAACAAATCATCACAACACTAAATCCTTCCATATTATAGTAGATATATATCTTATACAAAGACGAGTAGCCTTAAAGTTAAACATGAACTTATTTATATTTAGATATTTCAATTTTACCGACCATCGATAATCGACTTTGGCCAGTTGCCTAAAATATTAGTGTTGAAGTAATCTTTGTAATACAAAGAAACTACTAGATTCTGATTGGACAAGAGGAGTACATCCCAAATCGTACTCTCTAGAGTCTCAATTAAAAATTACTCAATTTTTTGAGTGTTCAATAAACAAACTGAAAAATCGCACAATCTTCTCCTACAATTCGGAATTTATAGATATGCATGATGTTTTGAAAGTTCTCAAATTAGATGAGCCTTTAAAAACATCACTCGTACCTATAAATTCCGAATCGTGCTCGAGATCGTGCGATTTCTTACATACCAAAAACAAACAAAAAGACAGAAAGGAGTTTGGTTTATGATGCTTTAGCTAAGAGGATCCTCTTTTGTTGACTAGGAGTATGTTTGCTGTCTTACGGATGCTTTGGAACTGATCCCAGTTGCACAATACCATCTGTCAGGTTACGGTGCTTTCTATATACACAATATGATGTATTTTTTATTTGAAAACCAAAAATGAAAAGCCCATTTTAAAATAGACACCTATGACGTGATAGCTGCCAGATCTGACGATTATCCAATTCTGTCATATTTATCAAAGGGAACCGGTTTATTTCATCGTTTTCTGCTCCATGGAAGGATTCTGTCTATCACCTGGATTTGGATGAGGATGGATTTTTTTTTTCATTGGACCGGCATACACACTTCCCACCAACGTCACACAGCCTGATTTCTCATCGATCATAGCATTTTATATAAGCAGAAAAGACTTTCAAGTTTCTTCGAGAAGTGAATGTGAAATCTTGCCAGGTGTCTTAGAGATTGGTATCTTGATAATTTGTTTACAAAAAGTTATGTTATTCAAATTATCATCGTTCAGTTTTCCTGTACTTTTTCTTTTTCAGTTCTGCTGTACTTATTGTCTTTTTTTTTTTCCCCGCCTATTTTATAATCTTTTCACACGTACAATCACTAGAAAGACTTTCTTTGAGCCATTTCACCAATCGTTTCCATTTTTAGTGCGTCATACATCTTTGAGGCTCAAGTTTGGTTTAAAAAATGGTTTTAATTTGTTTTTTCTGTGTGGTTTGTATTAAAGCAAGACCAGATTGGGCATAATGAATTGACAGTGACCTTGAATCAACCTTGCCGATCTTGTGTTGCTTTCCTCATCTATTACAAATAGCTTGTCGCCATGGTAACGTTGTTAAGTTGAACCTATCCGAACGGTTTAGAGATTTGGTGTCTTCAAGAAATATTTGCCAACCTTAGAGGTATTGAATAGCAGGTCCAGTATTTCGTAAAAGGTCATTCAAACAATGGAATAAGTGGCTACTTCTGTGAACATGTATAAAGTGGTCATTATTTCTTTCATACGCCAAGTGAAAATGAAATCACTCTTAGATTCCCGCATTAAATCTGCTGAGTGATATTAGAACCAAGCCTAGCTTCAATTGATGCTTTGGTTTGAAGAAAACAATGGCGGCCATGTTGGTAGTAATAACAATAATGAAATTCCATGAGAATCGATTGTTAGATACCACCAACATGGCCGCGATGACGTAAAGTGCAAACAAAAATATTAAGAAAAATAATTCATTAGTTTCTATATATTACGACCCAATCATTCGATCGTTCCTCATCCATTCCCAATTTTGTTCTAGAGCTTAGCTGGAGTCCTTGGTCAACCTGCTCTGTTCCATGTGGGATTGGTTTTCAAACCAGAAACCGAACATGCGTAGTACAGATATGCAATACCAGCTTGTTAGAGGAAACTCAGGTGAACATGTGCATCATTCGATTGTGTGGGAGATCACGAAGGTCGCAAGGACCAGCCGCTAAAGCACAGCCAACGATGGCAGAAGGGTCCAAGGAAAGCCCTACCAAACCTACCACATGGCCGTCGCTAGGTACTGCCATGGAGTTAATAGCTAACGACAAGCGTAGTAAACGGGAGAGGCGGGATAGTCGTGCTAGAAACTTTAGACAACCTAGAAAACCTACAAAACATAGAAAACCTAGAAAGGGTCCAAAACCTAAAAAGCCTAAAATAACTTTACCGCCAACTACACCAAAAACTACTAAACCAACTAAACCAAAAACTACTAAACCAACTAAACCAAAAACTACTAAACCAACTAAACCAAAAACTACTAAACCAACTAAACCAAAAACTACTAAACCAACTAAACCAAAAACTGCTAAACCAACTAAACCAAAACTACTAAACCAACTAAACCAAAAACTACTAAACCAACTAAACCAAAAACTACTAAACCAACTAAACCAAAAACTACTAAGCCAACTAAACCACAAACTACTAAACCAACTAAACCAAAAACTACTAGACCAACTAAACCAAAAACTACTAGACCAACTAAACCAAAAACTACTAAACCAACTAAACCAAAAACAGCTACACCAACTGCCTTGAGGACTACAAAATCAAATACAACAGAATCAACTCAGCCATCAATAAGCACACCTGTGTCCAGGAAAACACAACCTGACGATGCAGGAAGAATAACAACAACGAAAGTTACTACTGTACAGATTGTAATCAAACCCACTTCTTTAAAAACAGCTAAAATCAAAAACTCAACTAAGCTAAGTAAAAGTACGCCACTACCAAACAAAACCAAGCTTACAATAAAGACCCCACGAGGAACTACTCCCACCAATAAAGGGAAACCAGTGAAAGTTTGCTCGAGTGAAGAGAAAGATGGGATATTCTGGCCAAATACTCCCGTAAGACAAGTAGCTTTTCAACCATGCCCGCGAAATTCAACAGGTAATGAAATAAGCAAGAGTTAAGTTACCGGCCAAGGTCCGGTTGTACAAAGGGTGGATAGCGCTATCCGACGGAAAAATCTTATCCAGTGGATAAATTTATTGGATAACAGCATCGTCTTATACACTGGATAAGGATTTATCCGTCGGATAGCGCTATTCACCCTTCGTACGACCGGACTCTGGAGGACAAATTATCTGGATAGAGAAAAACTGCGCCCGACGTCTTGAATACAGCTATTTAAAAAAATTGTTTGTGAAGGTTTTGTCGACTCTGCATGCCACGTCTGAAATGCACAATTGGCGATGTAAATACATTCAGCAAAAGGTGCAATAACATGAAGTCTGTACTTTTTTCTGGCACATTTTCTTCTGTGTGCTGACATTATTTACATACAACATTATTATTTACTACAACATGCAACATGCAACATGCAACATGCAACATGGATGGAAGCACCATGCAACATGCAACATGGATGGAAGCACCATGCAACATGGATGGAAGCACCATGCAACATGGATGGAAGCACCATCCAGGGTTTTCGTTGTTTTAGGAGTGGTGCACCCATTGCTTACAAACTCGAACACCAATAATACAGTAGATATCAGTTCATCTAGGAGGGGTGGGGTTCGCTCCCCCTGCACCCCTCCCCGAAATCCTTCCCCGAGATAACTCACGTTTTCTATACTATTAGAGAGGCTATCAGCGATCAAGTTTTTCATTCATTTTCTTTCAATTCAAGGAAAAGCTTCTCGTCAGTGTTGGAAGAGGAAATCGAGTGGAGCCTGGGGCGAAGTGAATTTATACGGTTGCGTCTCTTCGGGATATATGAAAATAAAATCCGAGGTAAAAGCGAGGAGGGGAAACGCCTTTTCTTCTTTTTCTCTTTCTTCTTTCTTTCTTTCTTTCTTGCTTGTTTTTGTGACGTCACCTAAATCTCTGTTTTTGTATATCTTTTTCGCTTTCTTTTGCTTTTTCTCCCTTCCTCTAATTCTTCTTTCTTTCTTTCTTTCTTTCTTTCTTTTTTTCTTTCTTTCTTTCTTTCTTTTTTTCTTTTTTTCTTTTTTTCTTTTTTTCTTCTTAACTCTTCTTTTTATCTTCTTCTCCTTGTCATTCTTCATTTACATTTGACCTCGGGTATCTGTGATCCACTACAGATCGAAAACCTGCACTCCAGTGGGAGGAAACAACTGCTCGTCATCTGATTACCAGAAAATCCTTCAAGATCTGGTGAACATAACAGCGCAGAGCAGCCAACCAGACCCCCTGCAAGGTGGAGATCTTATGATCGCCGTGGAAAGCTTGAAGACTATTTACAACCATTTCCATAGATAGTCAAGTGCAAATCAATTTAAACAGTACGTGGACACAGCTAGTAACCTGATGACAGTCAATAATGCGAGGACCCTGGAAACAAGTACAACAGGTAAGCTATATTTGCGTATCAGCGGTTGTAACATGAGTGCTATAATTTGCTAGTCTACGTTCTCTTCATCACATATTGATGGGTTTCTTGTGTTTTTGGAGGGAGCTTTTACACCGAAACGCGCACGCTCTTTAATTTCCACCAACAACTCTAACAAAGTCACTGAGCTAAAATATCTAGGAATCCTTTCTTACTTGCCTGTGCTCGACGTGCGATCCTGGTTCCTATCAGTGTATGTATCAGTGAGGCCTTTAAACTATTGTGTTGTTTTTTTTTTTTGTTGTTGTTGTTGTTTTTGTTTTTGTTTTGTTTTTTATTTATTGAGTACAACAATAAAGTCTTAATTGCAAAGACATGCGCGCACAGTCATGTGCTTCAGCCGCACCGAATATCATGAATGTACAGCAGATTATCTTTTGGTCAAAGAAAATATTTTATCCTAATAAACCAACCAACGTTGGAGGTGAATAATGATCCAACTGAATCAACGTTGTCATTTTTTCAGAAAGAAAATAAGAGTCTGGCGCTGGATATTGTGAGTCTTTTGGAAGGTGTTGGTTTTCGATTGGCTGATGCTATTGAGAAAAACATGAGTCGTAAAACTATCTTCATACCATCAGTAAACATCGCCATGAGAATCGACGTACTAAACTCATCGATAAAGGTAACCAACTGACGGTTGACGGTTAACATTGACGCATGCGCATATAAATACTGACAGGTCACGTGATTAATATGAGAATCAAATAGTTCTCGTTTACTAAGTAAAAGATAGAGAATGTTCACGTGCCTCAATTAATTGCTTCTCCCATTCACTTTCGTATTTTATTTCCCTTACATCCTCTCATTCTATTGGCATCACCATGGTAGCTTAGAGAAAGAGGAATTCAATTCCAGTTCATGAACACGTCTGTTTCCATTCCTGGTGAGCTGTTCTTGGATGACGTCACAACCAAGGCTGTAACAGTCATCTTGCCGACCCTTAGTCACGTGTTAACTGTAGGGCGTCAACCCGAAGAGAAACTGCTGACCAATGTGACAGAAGACCAGGAAAGCAATAGATATGGAACAACAGTGGTGTCTAGCACTGTTTTACCTAAGAGAAAAGTTCTAAAAGCACCGATCAAAATTCAACTAAAAAATATCAAGGTTAGTAATAAATCAATTTTTTTTCAATTTATTTTCATTCGACTGCCAAACGAAGCTTGAAATCGAACTTCGCACCACACAGCAACCCCCTCCCCCCCTACACTACAAAACAATTACATGCACATGTCGACTTTATTGTCATATCCTGAACTTCATCAGGCTTTAAGCAAACCCTGGGCTTATCCAGCTCAGGTTTTGGCCTGAACTCACAGCTCGAATTAGAATTTATTTATGGTAAAAAAAACTCTCAAATTAAGGGAGAGACCCAACAAATTCGACTAAAAATGTGAGGCCAAAGTCCAAGAATCGAGCACGAAAGCCTGCTGATAGTAAAATGTTTATTAATTAAGTTCCCAAACAGCTCCAAAGTTACTTGTGTCTCGTGGAGTCTAGGAAGCTCTCAACGTACATGGTCAAAAGAGGGTTGTCAGCTGGTCGAAAATGAGTCTGACATGGAGATGACTACCTGTATCTGTAATCACATGACTCTGTTTGCCGGTTTTATGGATCCTTACGGAAAAGACGTGAGTACGCAATGGATTATGGATGCGATAGCCTGCTTCGTAAGGAAGTCTACAGTTATAATCCAACGATGAAAAAGGTCCGAAGCTGGATCTCTGCGGAGTCTAACATCTGAATAGACCTCCTCGGCTTGGGCGTAATGTTTTACTTTTTCAAACCACGTGTCATTTCCTTTAGAGAGAGATTCAAAGATTCTTTGTTTGATTCGTAAGCGGCATCATATGTCTTCTCATGTGCAACAGAGCGCAACTGTTAAAAAAATAAATGATACTCTAGGGAATGACACGTGATCTGACATAGGGAAGCATTACGCTTGAGCGCGCCCGAACAGAGGAGGTCTATTTATTTACTTTGCTATCGTATTTCGGTTAGCTCTAGGTCTAAATACGGAGCACCTTCTAAACTGACTTCTGTCGTTCAAGATACTAACTTTAAACTCATCTTTACCTCTAGGTTCCTGATCATCACAGTATCGGGCTCGAAATCATTTCACTGGTCGGATGTTCAATCTCTTTAATTGCTATTATTGCTACGTTTGTCGTCAGTCTTTTCCATTGGCAGAAACTGAAGTCCCCAAGATCAGAGATTCTACTGAACATCTGTTTTGGCATCGCTGCTGTCTGCATACTTGTCTTGGTAGAGAGACATGCACGGAGAGATAAGGTATACTGCACATGTGTAACGTATTTTTGGAGTGCAACCACCTGACCAAAAAACCCCTTGAGATATAAATAACAATGATCTAGCCGCCATCTTGGTTGATCTAACTTAATGAGGAATGCTTCGTATAGTCAACCAAAATGGCGGTTATGCGTAACATGCACCCCAAGAATACGAGCTAGAGTACACAGACGCTGATAAGTCCATGAAAAAAATGCCAAGTGATTGGTTTCTAAATATTACCAAACAGTAGCTACAAAGCATTTTGCAGTATTTGGTACCAATTAGTATTATCACGTTTCCATGGGTGTATATGTGTGTATGGTGTATATTTGTGTGTGTTGTTGTTGTTGTTGTTTTCATTCCCAGCGCGCGCAGATCAAGTTCTCAGTGCTTTAAGGCGCGATTACACGGAGCAATTTTCTCTGCAACTTGTCTCGCAACAGCATTGCGACACAAGTTGCATGAGTGTCTAGCTACACAGTGTAACGGAGACGCAATCGTTGTCAAAAGTTTAAACGAATTCTACTTTTCGCAACTATTGCTGCAACTTGTCTGTATATTGTTTTGTTTGGCATAGCATTGCTTGGAATCATTGGAATCATTGGAATCATTGTACTGATTGTTTTAGCTTTTTCTGCCTAGTACCAGGGGTGGAACCAGGATTTTTTCTAGGGGTGCACCATCTAGGATTTTTTTGTTTTAGGAGAGGGGTGCACCCTTTGCTTACAAACAAGATATCTGCTCATCTAGGGGGTTGCTTCCCCTGCACCTCTCCCTTATACCCGCCATGAGTGCCTTGCAAGGGCCCAGCGTTCTCATCAGCTTTAGACTAAATACGAGTTTTGAAAAACGAAATACTTTACCTTGCAGATATCATGTATATTGGTAGCAATATTACTCCACTACTTTCTTCTATCTGTCTTCACGTGGATGCTGTGCGAGGGAGTCTTACTTCGTATGGTATTCTTCAGTGATATCACTGGTTCAGGTCGAAGCAAGATGAGACACTTCTACTGCTTTGGATGGGGTCAGTAAAATTACTTCTACAACCTGTCATCTGCATGCCCATCATGTGCTTTCAATAGGCGACTTAAAATATCTTAAAATATTTGAAAAAATCGACGTCAAACTAATCAAGTGTGGACAATTTCTCTTTGGGGTTCTGTTCATTGGAGATTTCATTCAAAAGATCGTCAACAAAGTCAACTCATCCACAGAGAAGACAGACTTTGAAGGCACAAAACCCCAAAGTGAAGTTATTTATTTATACTTCCAGTAGAAGTTGCCGTCGTTAATTCTGCAAATACAATTAAATGACATGTGCCCTTCAGCTCACCAACAGATTACTTTCCAGCAAGACCATACAGACCAGAACTGAAACCACATTCAAAAATATTTTTTTTATTGTATGACCTTCCTTATTATTATTGACTTCTGTCCGGTTTTTTCCTTCAGGATTTCCAGTGCTGATTGTAGGCATAAGTGCAGGAGCGACAGGTTTAGATGGTTATGGTGAACCAAATCATCTATGTTGGCTCTCTACTGTTGGTGGTCTTTCGTGGGCTTTTGTAGCACCAGCAATTTGTGTAGTTTTGGTGAGCATCCTTTTCTCATTAGGTCCATCATCATCATCAACATCATTATCCTCAGGTATCATCAACATGTATCATCATCTTTAGGTCTGGTCATCATCATAATGCTTTATAATCATCATCATGTCTTTTGTAGCGTCAAACATTTTTGCAGTTAGCATTTTCTTCTCATCATTAACATTATCATGGCTGCCGTCACGTGGTGGTGCAAAACCTCAATAATAGTAACACCGGTACTTTGCTTTGACCATTGTTCCTGGCATATAAATAAAGCAATGATTCCATTCCATCTTTTTTTTTTTTCCAGGTCAATTCTATTATCTTAGTGTCTATCATGAAACGAATGTTCGGGATTCAACAAATCAAAAATAAACGTCGAGCTCAACGTATTGTGTTGGGTGTCAGGGCAATGGTTGTTATTCTTCCCCTTCTTGGCATCACGTGGGTGTTTGGGCTTCTTGCATTCAGCTCCGATACCATAGCATTCAAATACCTTTTCGCAATCTTCAATTCTCTTCAAGGAGTATTAATTTTTGTCTTTCATTGTGTTCTTGATAACAAGGTAAGAAGAGGCAAATGTGATTATATTACGTTAGTGTAAAGTGTTTTCTTAAGAAAGCCCAAGAAAGCAGCTACCTGGGAACACTATCTTGATATTATATCCTCTGGGCTGGTCTAAGTCAAGGTAAGGCTAATTTACAGCTCGAATTGGAATTTAGAGTATTTGGTTTCACAAAGGGAGAAAATCGGAGACCTAAGATGAAAAACCTTCGAGAACAAGACCTAACAAATTCTTCTCACAAGCAGTGCCGGGTGGCAAGTCTAGGAATCGAGCCTGAGACACCACAATGTGCGTAAGAGGCGAATGCACTGAGCCGCACTTTCGCCACCTTTGATGTCTAACATGTTGCGTTGACGTTTTTCTATATAATGCAAAGCAATAGAACGTTTTTCTTTGAAAATGAAATATTTTTGCATTCACAAACATTAAACTCCTTTATATTGATGTTTTTATGATGATACGCAAGGACTAAGTTAAAATGAATAAATATCTTGTTCATATGGTCATTATACCATGTACTGTCAGTGAACCTTATTCGCCATAAACCCTAATGTTTTTCACAGGTTCGAGAAGCCATAAACAGCAGTCAAAGAAGAAGGCAATCAATGCCAATGTCAATAACCAGAAGTGAGCAGCCAATAAAGTCCTTTTTTTAACTAGGGTAGCACTTAATAGCCAGTGGCTAACAAACCTGTGACCCTCATTCCGTGATCAAATTAGAATTTACGAAATGATTTTTGCGGAGGGAGGAAAACCGGAGAACCCGGAAAACCCTCGAAGCACAGGAGAGAACCAACAAACAACTCTACTCATAAAAAACACCGAACCCGACGGGACTCGAACTCGGGTCGCATTGATGAGAGGCGAGCGCTCACACCGCTACGCAACCCACACCAAGGGCACTAGGACACCGAACGTGGTTGGATTTCTATAGGTTTTTTTTCTTTCGATTATTTGAATTAACTTGTTTACTTATCTTGTGTCCGTGTTCCTTCGTTGTTACAATGCAGCCGTTTTCTTCCAAAGGTCAAACGGTTTGAATAGCCGATGAGCGTTCCTTCTTTAACGGCCGTTCCGTACTTGACTCTTGACAACAACGCGGCCGCGCAATGCTCCTTACGTCAGTAATATTCAACCGTCCTAGAGTTAATATGGTTAATCAAATTCACCTTAAGTTCCTTATAGATCAACCATCCTAGAGTTAATATGGTTAATCAAATTCACCTTAAGTTCCATATAGAACTTAAGGTGAATTTGATTAACCATATTAACTCTAGGACGGTTGAATATTACTGACGTAACGGAACGGCCGTTAAAGAAGGAACGCTCATCGGCTATTCAAACCGTTTGACCTTTGGAAGAAAACGGCTGCATTGTAACAACGAAGGAACACGGATACAAGATAAGTAAACAAGTTAATTCAAATAATCGAAAGAAAAAAAACCTATAGAAATCCAACCACGTTCGGTGTCCTAGTGTCCTTGCCCACACTGAATAGTACTCTCTCGACTGACTGACCAGCTAGACGAGATACTAAATCATGCACTGCTACCTTTTATAGCAGAGGCAGATTCAGGGAGCTGTGTGCTGCGGACACCCCACCCTCCTAACGCCGTAATTACTCTAATGCTTCATAATAGATCTCTATATACATTTTTTTTATTTGAGACACTCCTAACAAATCCCTGTATAATAATAATCAATAGCTATACCATTGTAAATGAGCTAGGGTAATCACCTGGACACCTGCCACTAAACCCCTCTTAGGTCTACAATCCTATCGATTAAATCAGTATTTTTATACCTAGTTCGCCCTATTGGAAAGGAAGACAAGCCACACGAAAGGCATCCCTCTCCCCCAGCCGTTAGACTCTTCTCTTTACGTGAGTAAAACAACATGCCAATCAAGAATACTTTGTCACGTGATCTTTCTTGGTCACGTGTGGTCTCAAATCTTTTTTTTTTTTTTTTTTTTTTTTTTTTTTTTTTTTTTTGCCACAGAACGAGCTGAAAAAGATCTAGACTCGAGTAAGAACTGGGGTGATTTATGGGCTCAACAGGATATAAAACACGCTGTGGAGATGACAAATGGCAAAGATGAACGTGGAAAGACAGAAGAGAATTATCCTCGCACGCTTCGTACGTCGAGCTTGACTTTTGAACTGACAAATAAAGAACTCCAAGGACAAGATGGAAATATTGATCATCCGCAGGTTACGTGATACCATCTAGTCGGTACACAAAGCAAGTGGCTATAGATACTAACTGTAGGATTCAGGACTCCACCCAATGGTGGAGCCAATAGTAGGACTTGAATGCTAACAATGCTCATAAAACGACTTTAAGAAAATGTCGTAAATTATCAGCAATTGCGGGCTTTCGACATTGTTATACTAGCCAATCAGAAACCGTTACAGTTGGACTCCACACAGACTGGTAGACGGCCTTCGGAGACAGAAAGGAACGCGGGCTCTAGGAACTCCAGCTTTTTTCAAACCTGAGACATAAAGAATATTTTATGAAAACAAAAATACCTGCATCTATTTCACCCCGGCCTGCTCTCAGTCTGACCTCTAGCTCAGCTGGTAGAGCATCGGTAGTATAATTCCGAAGGTCGTGGGTTCGAATCCCAGCGAGGTCGGAAATTAATTTTTCCGAATTTAATTCCAAGGGCTTTCGCCTGGAATAACCTCGTTCCCAAGCACTACAACTTACCTATATTATCTTCTACCTGCTTCCTGCTTTATTCCACACATGCTAGAAATCCTCCTTTGCAGATTTATATTTCTCCAAATTGGTGACTTGAAGTGTTATCAGTCATTTTACTTTTTTCTTGGGAATGATAAACTTTAGGCAGCCTGCAGTGAGTAAGAGGGTGGCAATGGGGGTATACCCAATTATCAGTTAATTAAACTTGTTTCTTGGGAAGGATAATAATAATAACACGGTTATATTCGCCAATTCGTTACAATTTCTCGACTTGGATCGAGTGAACTTATGACAGAATTGCAAATAAAAGATGAAAATATAAAAGTAAATAGTACTGCAATGAAAAAGCACTTCACTATGAGTACTACTTACTGTGAGTGCTAAGCGGAAACTTCCCTTTTCTAGAATGTCAATTACACAAATACTCAAGACGGTTGCACGATAGCCGGTTTTAAAAAGGCAATATATAAGCAAGACGCGACTAGCCGTATGAGCTCTAGTAAGTATACAGATTTGAATCAAAGACTAATCTATAATGATGTTCGCACTATAAATGTTAGATTTTATTCAGCATGCTTCGGGATCCGGCAGAGGATCTTAGCGGCTGAAGAAATTGAATTTTTGATATATCAATAGCCATTGTTCTCTCGAATAAAATGAAAATAATGTCTTTATGTAAGATCGTCAGGTATCTCAGAACAACTCACCGCTGATAATCACTGATTTCGCCCTGTTTTCATTAGAATGAATCCAGTAATTTTTGACTAATGATTGAGTACTAATTATAAGAAAATCTGGTTTTGGGTTATTCTACAAAGTTATTAAATTTTTATTCGTTTTTACCGAAGGCAAATATTATAGCGGTAGTATAGCTCTGAGATTACTTGATGAGCTTTAAGATCAACCCATTACAACTGACGAGCGCTTACTCTTCTAGGTATGATCAAAGGACTCTTAATAAATTGTTCTGTCAACGAGTGTAGTTAAAAACGAGGAGTGATGTACGTGTCAGCCAGATGGCAGTTCGCATCATTTTGTCATTCTGTCACATGTTATTTCCTAAGGCAAATATAGATCTTTATCGTTTTGTTTTTAATACATTCGTTTCAACTTCCTAATATTCTATCTCGTATTTTCAATTGCTTTTTAACGTATAAAAACAAGGAGTTATAGCATTTGAGTTCTAAACCAATGGGTGTCCTTTGTGGCGCGTAAAGTTTCAGTTGGGCGGTCAACTCAAAGGTCTGGAGTGTCGATAAACAGAGTTACATCACAAGAGGATAAAAGCAAGTCCAGCCTACATTTCTTATACGATTTTATCTGCAATTAAAACCTAAGTATCTTTTTGTTGGCAAACCTCAGAATGAATCAATCTACTAGTCGAAGCAATGACTATCAGTTGGAGCAATTACACTACAAGCTAGAACAGAGATCAAGCGAGCAAATGATTCTTGAGCCATTTTTTGCTGCACTTATTATGGTACTTGCCGTGTTTGGGAATAGTCTGGTTATCTTAACGTTCTATAAGAATAAAAACCTTCTGACAATACCAAACTTCTTCGTCTTGAACCTTCTCATAACGGACTTGTTAATGGCATTGACAATCTTACCGGTATTTGTTTTGACTCTCGGCAGAGGAAAATGGATGTTTGATGATACCGTTTGCACTGTTCAAGGTTTCTGGAACTTTACGCTTTTCTCAGTAACACTATTCACTTTAACTGCTATCAGTATTAATCGGTTTATTCGCATAGTATATCCTGCACACTACTCTGTTATCTATATATGGAAGAATGTATATGCAATCATAGCTGGGATATGGTTTTTCTGTCTACTTTCAAGTACAAGCCCATTGTGGGGGTTAGGACGCTATGCTTTTAATCCAAACACAGCTTTATGTACAACTGGTGGAGGTAATGAAATTTTTCGTTTCATCTCCCACGTCGTAATGTTGATCATTATGTTAATCATCGCAATTTGTAACTTCAGAATCGTCAAAGCTGTGAGGAGCCACTCTAACAACATCAGTAGAAACAAAAGTCGAACTAATGGTTGTATTGTCCAAGAACGCCGAGGAGAGGAAATTCATATTTCCAAATCAATATCAATTGTTGTAGGAGTATTTTCATTCTGCTGGATACCAACCTATGTTATGGATTCTTTAGAAGCCCACGATATCATGGTGCCCAGGGTAGCACGTCTGCTTGGGATTTTTACCATCTTAATGGATAGTGTTCTAAACCCGTTTGTTTTTGGGTTGACAAATAAGAAACTACGACTAGCCATCAGGGAGACTTTTAGAGAGACATTTGTCACAAGGATTCAAAGACATAGATATGTTTTTCCTTCAAGACCAGAATTACGTCCTAATGTCATTAATGTTTCACCAATAAACGTCATCTCGGCCTGACTTGTGACATGTCTACCAAGAAAACAGTAATGATAATGTTGATGGTCAACTTCTAACGCAATACCGTCTACTAAATACTACATACAGTCAATGTCATTAACGTTGTCCACCGAAAAAAGACATTTACACATTTATACATTTACACGTATAGACATTTACACATTTAGACATTTAGACTAAAAGAAATATCACGCGTTTCAATATGTATTCTTTGCCTCGTGTGCGTCAGTCTGAACTTTAAATGTAAAATTCAACTCGTGAATCAAAAATCCAGAATACCCGAACATTTAGTGAGGATTTAAGATGGAGAATGGTATTTCAGCGTTTGTTTTATGCCAGAACGTTCGAGGAAACACGTGATGTTTTTTTTTTGTCTAAATGTCTATAATGTGTAAATGTGTATACACCTACTTGCAAGAACGTTGACATACGAAAATAGAACATTAGTAATTTAGTGGAATACATTAAAAGACAAAAGAAAAAGTTCAGCTTCAGTGATCTTCTTTTGTTTTTTAATATAATTCCTATCCCACTAAATCACTAATGTTCTATTTTCGTATGTCAACGTTCTTGCAAGTTGGTGTATGTCTTTTTTCGGTGGATAACGTTAATGACATTGACTGTATATCCTCATAAATGATTTTCCTTTGGAACCATCTTTTATCAACATCATAAATCATCGTTTGATAGATGGTATATTTTAAGAGATTTGATAATAGAAAGTTTGATTTTAGAAAAATAAAATAAAAGAATGTCATCTGAAATAATTATCTTGCAGCAGTATCAATAAGAGATTATTACTATAATCTAATTGCAATACCCAGGGTAGTGAAGTTGACCATTTTTTTAATTCAATCATAATGCTTTTTGTACAGTCATTATTTCTGGTCCAGAAGAGCCACCATATGGAGCAGATAACGAGATTCAAAAACTTTTGTCAGCCGAGTGAAAGCCAGCAATTCTCACAGTCCTTCAAAAAATAGACACTAGATCATTTAATATAGTCAAGAACACTGTGTGAACTGCTCCACTAATTACAATCTTAGAACTCAAGTACCACAAAATGTGTTTTCAACACTGAACGATATAAAAGTGCTTATAGAAAACAGACTGGCTTTGAAATACCAACTTGGAGTCTAAATTTTAGATTATAGATATTATGTAATATTATATTATTCAAAACGTCATTTAAAAACTCTATAGCTCTTGCAATAAGAGAATAAAATTGATCTGGTTATTTAAAAATTAATAAAAGAGTGTTCCTTAGGTTGCTGTTATCATTTTTGATGGCCGTTTTAATCCCAGTAATTAACATCTCCAGTCAATTCAAACAGATATTGGCACATGCAAGACGTGTTTTTAAGAACGTTTGCGGGCATTGTTCGCGCGCAGCCTTTCTACGCATGAGTTTAGAGCGCGCATGCTCACCGTGATGACGTCTTTCGAATGTTTTGATGGGTAAAATATGAAGAAATATTTACTTCTTTACAGCAAAATATCTCGGAAACCAATTCGGTGACCCCGCCCATTTTCTTTGTCTTAAGATCAAGATACTACCAAAATCTACAAAATACATAAATCTAAAAAAATTCTGATTATGCGTGAATGATGGACACCAAATTTACGAAAAAAACTCCACCTGTTAAATCCTAACTCTTACCCGCATGCTTTTAATTCAGAAATGTTAAAGAAAGTCATATTTGATGGCCGTGAATTTGTTTCCTGCATTATTTGATCAGTTTCTGATTTTTGGGTTATATTTATGCCAAGTTTAAAATAATTCTGACTGCAACTTCATTCGGCCCGTGAACGTCCTTAGCCAGGTTTTTCTTAATAGTTTTCCTGCTAGACAAATTCGAATTAACAGGGCCCCACCCCATAACTTTATAACTGCCAAACCTGTCCCTATAGATCATCTGAACAGATCAGCACTGTGGCAATGAGGCTACAATAAAAGGAAAGGAAAGGAAAAGAAAGGAAAAGAAAAGAAAGGAAAGGAAAGGAAGGGAAAGAAAAGGAAAGGAAAAGAAAGGAAAGGAAAGGAAAGGAAAGGAAAGGAAAGGAAAGGAAAGGAAAGGAAAGGAAAGGAAAGGAAAGGAAAGGAAAGGAAAGGAAAGGAAAGGAAAGAAGAAAGAAAAGAAGAAAAGAAAAGGAAATATATACAACTATTTCAAAAATTGACAATCATTATTTCTAAGGGGATGGATAACATAGAAAAAAAAAACAGATAAAGACTTCAGGCTAAGGTTAGTAATTTTTTTTCTCATATTCTTATACGAAATACGATCCAAAACAATCCATATGCATTTTTTATAAAATTAAAGTACTGAAGTTGGGCTGCCTGTGCCGAAATGCACGCCTTGTTTAGATTAACCACAGGAACCCCATTTCCCTTTTCCCGGGTGCGAAAAGCCTTGTGGGACATATCCTGATAGAAGCCTGGTAAAGAGACTACGAGGTAATACGTTCATGTTCTATATACACCAAACTGCCAAATCGGACTATATATTTTTCTTGTATTTATGTGATTTGGCATCATTTGCTGTCATTGGGTGTCATTCCCCATCATTCGCTACCATTCCCCTTCATTCCCGTCAGTCACCGTCATAAGACATCTCACTATCTTTGACCATGATTGACCATGATTGACATTCATTCGCCATCATTCACCATCATGGACCATCATTCACCATCATTCACCATCAGTCACCATCATTAGACATCATTCACCGTCATTAGACATCATTCACCATCATTCACCATCATTCACCATCATTCACCATCATTCACCATCATTCACCATCATTAGACATCATTCACCATCATTAGACATCATTCACCATCATTCACCATCATTAGACATCATTAGACATCATTCACCATCATTCACCATCATTCACCATCATTAGACATCATTCACCGTCATTAAACATCATTAGACATCATTCACCATCATTTACCATCATTAGACATCATTAGACATCATTGACCATCATTAGACATCATTGACCATCATTGACCATCATTGACCATCATTAGACATCATTGACCATCATTCATCATCATTAGACATCATTCACCGTCATTCATCATCATTCACCATCATTCACCATCATTCACCATCATTGACCATTATTAGACATCATTCACCATCATTCACCATCATTGACCATCATTAGACATCATTCACCATCATTAGACATCATTCACCATCATTAGACATCATTAGACATCATTCACCGTCATTAGACATCATTCACCGTCATTAGACATCATTCACCATCATTCACCATCATTCACCATCATTAGACATCATTAGACATCATTAGACATCATTAGACATCATTCACCATCATTCACCATCATTCACCATCATTCACCATCATTCACCATCATTAGACATCATTCACCATCATTAGACATCATTAGACATCATTCACCGTCATTCACCGTCATTAGACATCATTCACCATCATTCACCATCATTCACCATCATTCACCATCATTCACCATCATTCACCATCATTCACCATCATTCACCATCATTCACCATCATTAGACATCATTCACCATCATTAGACATCATTAGACATCATTAGACATCATTCACCATCATTCACCATCATTCACCATCATTAGACATCATTAGACATCATTCACCGTCATTAAACATCATTCACCATCATTCACCATCATTCACCATCATTAGACATCATTAGACATCATTGACCATCATTAGACATCATTGACCATCATTGACCATCATTGACCATCATTAGACATCATTGACCATCATTCATCATCATTAGACATCATTCACCGTCATTCATCATCATTCACCATCATTGACCATCATTCACCATCATTCACCATCATTAGACATCATTCACCATCATTCACCATCATTCACCATCATTCACCATCATTCACCATCATTAGACATCATTCACCATCATTAGACATCATTAGACATCATTCACCGTCATTAGACATCATTGACCATCATTGACCATCATTGACCATCATTGACCATCATTGACCATCATTCACCATCATTCACCATCATTCACCATCATTAGACATCATTGACCATCATTCACCATCATTCACCATCATTCACCATCATTCACCATCATTAGACATCATTAGACATCATTAACCGTCATTCACCATCATTCACCATCATTCACCATCATTCACCATCATTTACCATCATTAGTTATCATTAGACATCATTGACCATCATTAGACATCATTCACCATCATTGACCATCATTGACCATCATTAGACATCATTGACCATCATTCATCATCATTGACCATCATTCACCATTCATCATTTGCGATCGTTTACGATGATTAAAAACACAACAACACTTTACAACGGGGCCAAACAAAACAAGAGAAACAAACAAAAGAGTGGATGGGAAAATGTTTGAACAGTTCGGGATATACACCTACTTGCAAAAA
Source organism: Actinia tenebrosa (assembly GCF_029948245.1). Classification (NCBI taxonomy): domain Eukaryota; kingdom Metazoa; phylum Cnidaria; class Anthozoa; order Actiniaria; family Actiniidae; genus Actinia; species Actinia tenebrosa. Next base: position 10,215,505 of record NW_028292584.1, read on the forward strand.
CGTTGTCATACGAAAATAGAACATTAGTGATTTAGTGTGATAGGAATTATATTAAAAAACAAAAGACCACTGAAGCTGAACTTTTTCTTTTGTCTTTTAACGTATTCCTTTCTCACTAAATCACTAATGTTCTAATATCGTATGACAACGTTCTTGCAAGTAGGTGTAGATATATCCCTGATAAACAGAAAAGCCGCGATAACTGTATCACCTCCCCTCCCGTACCCATGAAACTTAATTTTTCGCGGGTTAGCACCAGAATCCGATGCAATATTTAAAAGATGGACATTATCCTAACAGTAAGCCAGATAAAGTGTTCTACGGCGATTTCTACGGCGTCTTAGTAAAAATGCTTGATACGATCGTGAGAAAAACGCTTTATGTTACTTATATGTGAATAACTCAAAGAAAACACCCAGTGATCCAAGAAACGAGCCATAAGCCCACACTTGTGGAAGTCCATGAGACAAGGCAACTCCATTGAAATTTTTGTAGTGTCCTCAGCTGTGTGTACAAAATCCAGAAGTCACATCAACAATATCTACTGTACATGCCACCTTACAGCCCTGGTGAGGACATCAGTGGACGACTGTATCTCCTGTGCGAGATCATCAGATTGACCTGAGAGTTTGGCAGGCACGCAAGAACACTTCGCCAGAGAGGGGCTTATGTAACGCAGGTCAGCTATGAAGTAGCGTGGGCATTAGCTTCAGTTTTACAGCCATCTGCTTATTAGATAAGCCTAATGAGCCTATGCTTCAACATGGTCAATGATGGTCAGTGAAGTCTAATGATGGTCAATGATGGTCAATGATGGTCAATGATGGTCAATGATGGTCAATGATGGTCAATGATGGTCAATGATGGTCAATGATGGTCAATGATGGTCAATGATGGTCAATGATGGTCAATGATGGTCAATGATGGTCAATGACGGTGAATGATGTCTAATGATGGTGAATGATGGTGAATGATGTCTAATGACGGTGAATGATGTCTAATGATGTCTAATGATGGTGAATGATGTCTAATGATGGTGAATGATGGTGAATGATGGTGAATGATGGTAAATGATGGTGAATGATGGTGAATGACGGTGAATGATGTCTAATGATGTCTAATGATGGTGAATGATGGTGAATGATGGTCAATGATGGTCAATGATGGTCAATGATGGTCAATGATAGTCAATGATGGTCAATGATGGTGAATGATGGTGAATGATGGTGAATGATGGTCAATGATGGTGAATGATGGTGAATGATGTCTAATGACGGTGAATGATGTCTAATGATGGTGAATGATGGTGAATCATGTCTAATGACGGTGAATGATGTCTAATGATGTCTAATGATGGTGAATGATGTCTAATGAAGGTGAATGATGGTGAATGATGGTGAATGATGTCTAATGATGGTCAATGATGGTCAATGATGGTCAACGATGTGTAATGACGGTGAATGATGGTGAATGATGGTGAATGATGGTGAATTATGGTCAATGATGATGAATGATGGTCAGTGATGTCTAATGATGGTCAATGATGGTCAATGATGGTCAATGATGGTCAATGATGGTCAATGATGTCTAATGATGGTCAATGATGGTCAATGATGGTCAATGATGGTGAATGATGTCTAATGATGGTCAATGATGGTCAATGATGGTCAATGATGGTCAATGATGGTCAATGATGGTCAATGATGGTCAATGATGGTGAATGACTGTCAATGATGGTGAATGATGGTCAATGATGTCTAATGATGGTCAATGATGGTCAATGATGTCTAATGATGGTGAATGATGTCTTATGATGGTGAATGATGGTCAATGATGTCTAATGATGGTCTATGATGTCTAATGATGTCTAATGATGGTGAATGATGGTGAATGATGGTTAATGACGGTGAATGATGGTGAATGATGGTGAATGATGTCTAATGATGGTCAATGATGGTCAATGATGGTCAATGATGGTCAATGATGGTCAATGATGGTAAATGATGGTCAATGATGGTCAATGATGGTCAATGATGTCTAATGATGGTCAATGATGGTCAGTGATGTCTAATGATGGTCAATGATGGTCAATGATGTCTAATGATGTTGAATGATGTCTAATGATGGTCAATGATGGTCAATGATGGTCAATGATGTCTAATGATGGTCAATGATGTCTAATGATGTCTAATGATGGTCAATGATGGTCAATGATGTCTAATGATGGTGAATGATGTCTAATGATGGTGAATGATGGTCAATGATGTCTAATGATGCTCGATGATATCTAATGATGTCTAATGATGTCTAATGATGGTGAATGATGGTGAATGATGGTTAATGACGGTGAATGATGGTCAATGATGGTGAATGATGTCTAATGATGGTCAATGATGGTCAATGATGGTCAATGATGGTCAATGATGGTCAATGATGGTCAATGATGGTCAATGATGGTCAATGATGGTGAATGATGGTCAGTGATGTCTAATGATGGTCAATGATGGTCAATGATGTCTAATGATGGTGAATGATGTCTAATGATGGTGAATGATGGTCAATGATGTCTAATGATGGTCGATGATGTCTAATGATGTCTAATTATGTCTAATGATGGTGAATGATGGTTAATGATGGTGAATGATGGTCAATGATGGTGAATGATGTCTAATGATGGTGAATGATGGTGAATGATGTATAATGACGGTGAATGACGGTGAATGATGGTGAATGATGGTGAATGATGTCTAATGACGGTGAATGATGTCTAATGACGGTGAATGAGGTCTAATGATGTCTAGTGATGGTGAATGATGTCTAATGATGATGAATGATGGTGAATGATGATGAATGATGGTGAATGATGGTGAATGATGGTGAATGATGTCTAATGATGGTGAATGAGGGTGAATGATGTCTAATGATGGTAAATGATGGTGAATGATGGTGAATGATGGTGAATGATGGTGAATGATGTCTAATGACGGTGAATGATGTCTAATGATGGTGACTGATGGTGAATGATGGTGAATGATGGTCCATGATGGTGAATGATGGCGAGTGAATGTCAATCATGGTCAATCATGGTCAAAGATAGTGAGATGTCTTATGACGGTGACTGACGGGAATGAAGGGGAATGATGGCGAATGATGGGGAATGACACCCAATGACAGCAAATGATGCCAAATCACATAAATACAAGAAAAATATATAGTCCGATTTGGCAGTTTGGTGTATATAGAACATGAACGTATTACCGACTACGAAATCGACACATGTGTGAGGAAAAGTTGACATAAAAATAGCTGGAAAATGGTTCGTATTTACCTCTGATTTATCTGTTATACGTGTATTAGTGCTCTCTATGGAATACACATTGATGTAGAGTTATTGGTTTTTTTTTAAAGGCGAAATTCATCGCTCAAATTATCATTCTTGGAGGTCAAGTCATTGGAAGAGCTTTCGCACAAGCTTTGAAACAAGAATTTCGAAGTAGGTTGACTTTAAATTCTGATGCAATACTGACAGAAAAACGATGAAAACTTGGTAAAAAGTAGGATATGGTTCTGTTGTTAGACGGTTTGTTTATTGAGCACGCTTGTAGACATTGTTAGATGTGGTAGCTTTGCAACTATGCTCAGTTATACACATGGTTTCAAGTAAACACCTGCACATTGTACCTTTTTCAAATTCTCTTTTAATTATCAATTTATAACGTTTGAATAAAAGCATGCAGCTTAATATCAGTATTTTAAAACTAGTTGTGAATTTTTCATGTTGAATAACTACCAACCCTTTCAGTCGTCATATGGAGCTTGCACCAGTCCCATTCATTTATTCATTCATTCACTTTAAGGTGGTGATGCAACCCGTCGCGCAGCAGCTAGTTCAGGTGAAGGAGCAAAACGTGCAGCAACCAATAGCATGATGGGAATGACAATACAGGTGGAAAAAGATTCACACATCCATTGAATATAAATACAAAATGTTACTGTAACTCAAGTGGCCAATGGTGGCTTGTTTCTAATGGTTACAACATGTTGTATCAGTTTTACTACACAAGCCAGATGCAAGTAATTGTAAATCACAACACAAATGTGATTGCTGTAAGCCACTTCTTCAACATTTGGGTACATCTGTAATTTCATTATGGATTGAAATTTGAAAGATTTAGTTAGGTTATGCTGAAAAAACTAATGTTAATGCAAATGAATAGGATTTTGTATCAGAATTACAAAACTCTTCATGTTTTGACTTTTATTGTGTTTGGTTCATGAATAAAATAAACATGTTGAATAAGTTTTGATAAAGGTTTTACATATAATCCGTTATTCATTTACAATAATTAATTTTGATTCAATTACTTTTTCCCCTTTTAGGAAGCAAAACAGATACTCAATGTTCAAGAACTGGATAAGGAAGTAATACAAAAAGTAAGAGAAACAAAACCTTCAAATGATCCCATTTTTATAGAATAATGATGATTATGATACTTTTTGGTTGACACCTTTGTTGGGACCTGGTGGTCTGTTGGTCAGTCCTTCAATTAGCATAGTTTTTTGGGTTTTTTTTAATTTATGCTATTGTAGGTTTGTGTTTCATTTATGTATCATTCATGTTCATGCTCACTTGGTTGTAAAGTTTATAACATAAAAAATAAAATACTTTTCTTCCACTTTAATTTTTATGTTCATTTATTTTTTTCATCAGAATTTTGATCACTTATTTAAAATAAATGACAAGAAAGCTGGTGGCTCATTCTATCTACAGTCAAAGGTAACAGTGTTATATTCATTTTGATCTTTCTTCTTCCTTAAGGAAACCTAGTGAAGGCTTAAACTTATTACTATGAGGTAAAACACCTGTGCTGACCAATAATTATTATCTATGGCCAATGTTTTTCCCTTGTTTGCTCAAACCAAGGAAACCAGTAACGTCAGTGTTACATTACTTCTATCAGAGTTTTCAAACTCAGGGCTAGTATTTGAATTTTTACTTGATAGACTTCTGGAATAAAATAAAATGAAAGCCTTCTCTAGTTACATGACTTTACAGATACTGCTTTGAATATGAAAGAAAAATATGAAGTTCAAAGATATTTGAAGAGTTGACTACAACTGCCTTGTTAAGTTCAAGCCCTAAAAATGATAATAATGATGGCTATGATTGACTGAATTAGTTTTACTTGAGGCATTGTAGCATTGATGGAAAAATAATTCATAGAAAATAAGCTGTTTAAGCAATACTCCTTCAATTTTAGCATTTATCTTAAAGACTTAAACTATAGGGGGAGTGTACAGTAGGATGATATACTCATACATTTTCATTGTTTTTATTTAAAGGTGGTACGAGCAAAGGAACGAATAGATGAAGAATTGACGCAGCAGAACTCAAGCAGTAAAAATAAAGAAAGTTCAACAACAGAGAGTTGCTTGTCAATGAAAGGAACTTTACATGAGGAGAAAAACTTCACTGAATTTTGAAGAACCTGTTATTATGTTCCAGTATGGACAAACAACACGTAAAAGAAAGAAAATGAAGTTTACTACATGCAGAAAAATTTCCCTAAAAATCTGTGAATATGTGTGTGTATATGTGTGTACTGTGTGATCATCTTAATCATGTCATCATCATCTTGACTTGTCATCGTAATCATTTTATTCTTTTAAGCATTTGATCATGCTGGGTGTGTACAAAGACTTAAATGGTATTAATGTTGAAATGTTTAAGTTGTTTACTATACCTGGAGCAATTCTAAGGTTTCACTATTAATATTTTTGGATTATATTTGGTCAGTTTTCTTACAACATTTTTACCAGTAAATGACTAATTTGAATACATTTCAGTGTAAAATGTCTTTCTTGAATTCACTTGAGAGCAAATTCATCACAATAGAGGTTTTGTCAGATCACGTCAGCAGCTGTGTTAAGGGGCAAGAACCAGGAATCAGATAGTCTCCTCTGCAGCTGCCATTAGTTTTGGTCCCAGATCCTCATAGGCCCTAAACTAATGACGGCTGTGGAGGAGACTAGGAATCAGAGAAAGGGGGTGAAAAACTTTGGCATAAGAGGAACCTGTAAAGATGATAATATGTGGACCGCGTAGCACTTATGAAATACAAGATATAGAAATATAGATAAGTTATAGTGCTTGGGAACGAGGTTATTCCGGGCGAAAGACCCTTGGAAATAAATTCGGAAAAATTAGTTTCCCAGCAAGGTCGGAAATTAATTTTTCCAAATTTCCGACCTCGCTGGGAAACTAATTTTTCCGAATTTATTACCAAGGGTCTTTCGCCCGGAATAACCTTGTTTCCAAGCACTATAACTTATCTATATTTCTATATCTAATAAGAGAAACCTCTATGACTAAACAAATTAAATAAAGGTGGCTGCAACACTTTAGGCCCACCCCTTAAATCCACCAATGAAAACAATGTTATTGTTTTGCCAAAGAAAAGGGGTTCTGTTGCTCTCCCATGTGACATGGCTGTTGGCATGTGATTATGAAGATCCTCGATGGTTCTATGTTGAGTTTGCACTCAATAAAATAAGATATCGAGGAATCTGTCCTCTTCTATGATATTGTGTTGTGGTCACTCAAGCAAATTAGGGGAATATCTATTTGTAATCAAAATCTTGGTAATGAACATTATTTTAATTATAATTATTATGGTATTAACATTTGTAAATAATCTAATCTGGTTCAGCAGAATAAACTATGCATATAGTACAGATAGGCTAGCTAGTTGGACTAAAACTCTTGTTATTCCATCTTTGAAGTTGGATCATTGAGCATATTTACGATCTTATTATAGCTATTGTATACATTTGTTTCTTACAGCACATTAATACAATTAATCAAAATATGGCATATGTCTGACTAGCCTCATATTCACAAGAAAACACAAAAGCGATTTCACAGGAATCAGAGGCTAGTCAATCCAAAACAATAGTTATTCAAGTAGATACATCCCAAAAATTGCTGCTTCTAATTTACATATTTGTTAAAGTAAAACCTGTGCAGAAAGTTTCTTTTGTTTGGAACACCAAATTATGACTGTCTGGGTGAATGAAAAAGCTCTATATATGAGAATTCTGTGGAAAATCTGGGACAAAAGAGTGATTATCTTAGAAGTTACCGTAGTGTAAATTGTGTAAATAGAAACACTGAGCACGACATTCTTTCTATGCTACCGCCCTAAAAAACCGTTTTGAAGACGGTTTTTGCTTCAGGATAAGTCTAACTGCATCAGATAATCTGAGAACGTAAGCACAGTACCCAAAGAAGCACATAAACAAATCAAGTAAAACCAAAAAAAAAATCGGTCAAGTTTACGCGCAACAATCAACCAGGACTTTTGGTTCTCCTCTGCTTTGATTTGGTTTTCCACCTCTCGCCGTTCTTCTGTTGTCTTCTCTTCCTCTTTGGCTGGTGGTGAGTTAAACTCTGCTTCATTTATTGCCGCTTCTGACATGAGGATCAAAGATGGCCCTTCTTTCAAGATGGTCTCCGAAGGTTTATCCGCCTTTTTAGGCTTTATTTCATTATTCTTTGAAGCGCATTGACAAAGAAAAAGAAGTTTGACGATAGCAGGGACTTCTCGAGTAGCGTGAACAACTTTGAGAACTAGTAGTGTAGAGATAAGAGCAAATGCTGCTTCGAGAAAAATTATAGCAAAGATGACTCCAAGAAGAGAAACGTTTCTCGAATTGTGCGGCAACAGATCCGAGAAGAGAAGAAGATAGACACTGAGGGAAAGAAGAAGCGAGGAACAAAAGCCTATCCTCTCGCCATTATCAGGTGGGATGATAAAACTGAAGAAGACAAGCAGAGAAAGTATCGCGCTTGGACAGAGAAGATAGAGAATGTAAAAAGTTGGGATTCGTTCCATGCCAAGGTGGAGTTTGACGTGCGCAAAAGTTGTAGAACAGCAATCGCCCTTCTCCTTGACGAGCTGTATCTTGTTCTCTATTATCTTCCATTCTTCGTTGCCCATTTGTCTGGTATCTGTGAAGTTACATTGGACAAAGTATTTTTTTATATTATTTAAAAGTAGGAATTACTTCTATTGACTATGAAAATTTGCAGGATATTTTCCTCGTTGGGCGCGGATTCTTCTTTTCGCTATCGAGGCGGCATATCAAAATCAAATCAAAAGCTGGCATGCATTTTGTTTGCAAGGGTTGCACGAAGAGACGTGGATGGCGCTATCCGTTGGAGACATCCACAGTTATCGAGTTAATAAAGTGATAGTGCTGTTATCCAATAAAAGTAATTTATCTACTGGATAAGGATTTGTCAGACGGGCTAGCGCTATCCACTCTACATGCAACCGGGCCGAGCACTATGTTTCTTGATGCTCACCATGAGAATAACAGGCTTAAGGGAAGATATAATTATTTATTCATTCATTAAAACCAACGTTCAAGCATGCACAGTGACTGTTGACCAGATAAATATTTTGAGTAATTTTTAACTACGGACACACGGTGCAACATTGCACGCAATGTTGTATGTAATTGATGTTGCAAGCCATGACACACGACGCAATTTGTTGCATGCAACGTTGCTGAAGTAGAAAACTATCCTACTTTAGCAACATTGCCTGCGATGTTGCGCGCAATGTTGCACCGTGTGTCCGTGCCTTTACACCCGTCCAAACAGTGATATCTGGTCAATATCTGATGTTGCGTGCAATGTTGCACCGTGTGTCCGTGCCTTTACACACGTCTAAACAGTGATATCTGGTCAATATCTGATGTTGCGCGCAATGTTGCACCGTGTGTCCGTGCCTTTACACCCGTCCAAACAGTGATATCTGGTCAATATCTGATGTTGCGTGCAATGTTGCACCGTGTGTCCGTGCCTTTACACACGTCTAAACAGTGATATCTGGTCAATATCTGATGTTGCGCGCAATGTTGCACCGTGTGTCCGTGCCTTTACACACGTCCAAACAGTGATATCTGGTCAATATCTGATGTTGCGCGCAATGTTGCACCGTGTGTCCGTGCCTTTACACACGTCCAAACAGTGATATCTGGTCAATATCTGATGTTGCGCGCAATGTTGCACCGTGTGTCCGTGCCTTTACACACGTCTAAACAGTGATATCTGGTCAATATCTGATGTTGCGCGCAATGTTGCACCGTGTGTCCGTGCCTTTACACACGTCTAAACAGTGATATCTGGTCAATATCTGATGTTGCGCGCAATGTTGTACCGTGTGTCCGTGCCTTTACACACGTCTAAACAGTGATATCTGGTCAATATCGTTATCTACTTACCCTGTGTGTCGGTGTGGATTTCTTTCACGTGGAAAACAAGAGAAACATAATAAGTAAGTAAAACTGAGGAACTTATTAGCATCACATGGCGGCCATATTGTTGATAGGTACGTTATTATCTGAGGCTCGAAATATCGAAGCAAACGTTAACAATTCCAGCCTATCGGGACTAGTTGTTTTTTATTTTCTCCTTTTTGCGCCAACGTGTCTGTCGCGTCCAACAAACAGTTCAACCTTTTCGACTCCCCCTTTGCATTATATATAGTTACATTATGTGACACCTTTAGAAATCTTCTAATTCCCTTGCATGGAATTTGGAATAGACCCATTCAGCTTGGACGTAATCATTTCCATTTCACACTACTACAGTATCATTTCGTTTATTTAACTTTATATAACATTGGTTATACATTAAACCGAAGCTGAAAAGGTCTGTTATGAAAATCACCTTTCATTTTCCGGCTCAAGAATAATTTAGGATATAAAGATGCACCCACATGATGACGTACGTTGCTTACGAGAGGAAAGACCCTACACCCTTCGCTCACCGCTTCAAACTGATCGCAGCGGGATTGACACATGATCTTCCCCGTAGCAAGCCATGTTGTCGTGTATCGACACCTGTCCCAAGTACATACCTGGTAGCAGGCGGATGTCCAAGAACTTGGTATCGTACGATTCAGATGCAAAATCCATCACGTATTTTTGTTTATCGAAAGGAAACTTCTGGACTTTTATCTGGCATTCACTATCATGAATGGCTAGCGACACCCAGACATTGGTGCCATTACTGTAGACAGTCACCCAGCTCTCGTAATGATTGATCGTTTGACGTGAAGGGTTGCTAGCACTGTGAAAAAAATGGGGAAAAGACTTCTGTTCTTAATTATTTGTCCATCTAAAATATCTTTCAGCCGTAGTTTCACTCTCATCCCACATCACGTGATTTCGCTTCTCTCAATCAGTGAAATTTGTTGGTAGCTATATATTTCCTTGTTCCAGGTTTCCAGGTTTATCTCAACCCAAAAAAAATTAGCCAATCAGTGCATAAATTTTGTTTATTTTCTATATAATCCCTGCTTCCAGGCTGACAGGTTTCTCTCAGACCGAACAAATCAGCCAATTAGTGAATTTTGTTCGTAGCTATATATTTCCTAGTTCCAGGTTTTCCAGGTCTTCTCTCAGCCCGAAGAAATTAGCCAATCAGTGGAATTTGTTCCTATACTTGTAGCTATATGTTTCCTAATTCCGGGATTAATTTCTGGCTCGATTATCAACAGCTTTTACCCTATTCTCCCTTGGCAGCCGCGGTTTTAGTCTCGCTCCATACCCCTACGGTGCACTTAAGAGAGAAGTGGATCGTAGGGGAATGGAACGAGCCTAAAACGGCTGCAAGGGAGACTACTTTAACTCGGAATAAATAAAAATAAATAAAACTCGATCTATGCCACGCGGCAATTATTTACCACAGGACTCTCAGCTAACTATATATAATTTAACTATACGAACTAGATACTTTCGCCAAACCTGTTAAGTAGAGTGATATCTGGTACCCAGATCTCATCTTTGCTCATGCGTATTTGGCCGATGCCGTCGTGTTTGGCCTTGTCCCAAGTGAGAAATGGATTGTGCCAGATCTTTCGATACAAGTTAAGAACATAAGTATCAAGACAGAGAGTTTCAAACATTCTTAAAAATTTCTTTTGGATATTTGAAAAAAACTATAGAGATGCGTTCAAGGGTTTCAAAATTTCAAGGGCTTTGTCCTCTTGAAGTTCAAAACGTGTATGGTTCATCAATAAGGTTTGGAAGGTTATTCAGTCAGTTAAAGCGGTTTTGTGCCCGCGCACTTTGTGGGATCAAATCGAACGTTCAACAGTAATTAGACTGGTTTAGCCGATTTATCTTTTACAGCAAATACCTGTTTTATCAACAGTTTCGACGTGACCATATGATTCTTGTTGTCCTGTAAATAAATGACAAAACTGATCAGCCATTCCTGGTTTGACGTCATAACTCAGCTACCTAGAATTTACGGATCTCACGGGTTACATGTAACGTAGCCGCCATGTTGGATGAATTGAACAAAATATTTGGTCTTGGTTTCTTTTAGGTCTTTGTGTCATCCAACATGGCGGCCATGTCTTTCATCATTGTCCTTTTATTCTCATATTGCATAAGCTTACCACGTTGATGAGGCTAATGAGTTTCAACGAGAAAGAGACATTAACAATGGTCAGCGGTAATAAGACTGGACGAACAAATCGATCATAGCTGGTCAGTAGCTCTTGTCGAAGTGCATGCTCAGAAGAAGCATTTGGCATTTTCACTGCTGTTGTTTTACATATTTAGAACAAAAGAAAAAAGGGAAGACTGGTATAGCAATAATGATGAATTCTCTACTTTCACATCCCCATAATGCCTTGCGTCTTTGGGGGGTAACCAATCAAAAAACTATCCCAAATTGAAAGGTTTCTTAATTGAATTTATACTATACCTGCTTTTATCTGTACAATACTGATTATCAGTTTATTCCAAGTTATTTTTGCGTGTACAGATCATCAAGGGTTTTGGTCTTACAGAAAATGTATTGACTTACGAAAAAATGTTTAAAATTTACCTTAAAAGTCTTCAAGCTTCTATCTTTTTCTGTTTTTTACTTCTTCATTTTATTTTTGGATACCAAACAAGGTATCATCAACATTGTCTGATCAGCCTTCAGCAATATAAGTGGGTTTTTACCCTCTGGTTACCCCCAAAGACGCAAAGTATTATGGGGATGTGAAAGTAGAGAATTGCTCACAGTTGTCACAAGTCACAGCTTGTTTAACGGGGTGCAGAATGGTAAAGAGCAATGAGTTAGAAATTGGACCAATTCACCCTGCAGCTGAATTGATAGTTCACATGTCTGGTTTTCAAGAGCAATTTAGAAACTTGTGTTTATCCTACAATATATTAGGGTATTTGGTGGTTTGTTCTTGCTTTTGTAAGTTTTTTGAAAAATACTGTTGCTGTTTTATCACTCTTCCAAGACCATGATTCTTAGCACGGAAATAAGTTTTCATGTGACGATATATTGAAATAAGGCAATTACAACATGTGCTGATAAATGTTTAACGATGATGATTATTTTGCTGTAATCAATCAAGTATATGAGAGTGCGAGTTGATTGTGAGGTGAATTAATACTGAATTAATACTGAATTAATTAATTAATTAACATCGATATTTTAATACATTACCATCGCTGAATTGAGATGTCAGTACAAATGCGCATGCACTCAAAACCAACCCTGGAAGAAACATCTGCATTCTGACAACGTAATAATGTCAATCAAAGATGGATCCAGGAATGAAAAGAAAAAATGAAATAAAAAAAGTCAAATGATGAGAATTATTATTGTGTCGGTTATGGTTATAGTTATAATCTAGTGAGAACCAAAAGATCGTTTCAGTCCTTGGGTTTCTTATGTCGTTTTTATCAATAATCCTGAACCCATGCTGAACCTGAGCAATGAAAATAAAAACAATGTAAAGGACAAGGGAATTAATAATGACAAATGTAAACATTGACAAGTTGGTGAGATCGTTTTGTTTTGTTTTGTTTTTTTTGTTGGTTTGTTTGTTTTTTGGGTTTTTTGTTGTTGTTGTCTTTTTTGTTTTTGTCTTTTTCTTTTTGTTTTTTTGTTTTTTTGTTTTTTTGTTTTTTTGTTTTTTTGTTTTTTTGTTTTTTTGTTTTTTTGTTTTTTTGTTTTTTTGTTTTTTTGTTTTTTTGTGTTTTTGTTGTTGTTGTTGTTTTTTGTTGTTTTTTGTTTTGTTTTTGTTATTTATTTATTTATTTGTTTGTTTTTGTTTTTTGTTGATTTTGTTTGTTTTTTTTTGTTTTGTTTTTTTTCTTTTTTTTTTTCTTTTTTGTTTTTTGTTGGTTTTTTTTTGCTGATCAAGGATAAGGGATTTTAAGATAAATAAAGCTGCTGATAGCAATCAAGTAATTATAACCAAAAACTTCTGCCACTTTGAACATAATTTGTCATGACTCATATCCGATTTAAACATGTTATTCAAACAGCAATGCAGAGCAGTGACAGCTCTAGTATTGTTCGAGATTAAAATCCTATAGGTGGACGTATTGTTTACATTTCCAAAAATCAACTTTTAAGCCATAAACGATTGGACTCAAGAAATATAAAGAAGTCATAACTGTTGATTATATTTATCGATTTGAGAGAAGTTGCCTCATTAGTTCAGGAGATAAATTTTGCTGTAAATGTAGGTTGCCAACATCTTGCCAACCAAAATACATTTACTGTAAAATTTCACAACGGTTAACTTGAAAACCATCAAAAGATTTGTCCTCAAATTCTCAGATACCTTCCAAAGCGATAGGATCCGCCCTACGAGCTCATGCAATCACGAACTCTTTGAAAAACTAACTCGTGCAAATCAATCCCAAATTGAACTCGAAATCATATTATTATCTATACTAATAGAATTTTAAGATAATCATAGACACTCATATCATGACAGAAGTTCATTTCATGAAATTCTAATTTCCTAAAAAGTGTTTTGCATGCAGATCATTAATAACTCTTCGCAAAATCAAACATATTAGAGGAAATTCTAATAACTGTATGTTAAGCAAAGTTTTATTTGCTATCAGTGATGGTTTTTGAGTTTATAATATATACACTCTACAAAATTACTCGATTCTGATTGGACAAGAGGAGTTCCCAAATTGTACTCTCTGTAGAGTCCCAAAGTTAAGTTTCTCAATTTTGTTCAGTGTATTATAAACAAAAAATCGCACAATCTTCTCGTACAATTCGGAATTTATAGATACTCGTGATGTTTTGAAAGTTCTCAAATTGAACTTGCCTCTCGAGATCGTGTGATTTCCTATACAAAGTTTTCATTATCTGTCTTGTTTTTTTTTTTTTTTTTTTTTTTTTGGTTAACGCAAAAGAAAAATAATTGACTAACCTTCCGAAAATAAAAAGAGATAAGAAACTGAAAAAAAAAACATATGAGAAAAAGCCACGATTTTTTAACAGAAGACATGAGCGCCTGGGGAATTTACTGAATTATAAAATAATTGCTTCCCAATATTTCACGTTTTCCGGATGTTTAGCTAAGAAGACCGAGGGATTGAAAAAGCACATTTAAAATAATTATTCTGAAAAGTAATTCAAAAGGCCGTCTTAAACTAATGATGATGGATAAAATACATAGAAATAAACTGCATGTCAAAAGTAATTCTCTTGCCTTACATTAATATATCCGCAACCAGCGCGAACGTCGAACTTCAAAAGTAACTCGTTCAGTATCCTGAACAAAGTCGTGTGCTAACATATCATACTGGCATACATTATCAAACACCGACTCACCTTGCAAACGCCTTTACCTTATTCCTGATGGATGTTTACTGATCAAGTGCAAGATATCTCCCAGTCTCAATAATCACTATCCAATCAAAAGATGCGTGTACACCTGTCCGATTGAGCCCTTGGTGATAACAGTTTTGATTGAGTTTTTCAGTCCTTCCTGACGTCTTATTCTTATTTTTTATTTGCAAGTCTGTTTTCTTCCATGTTTACCTAAGCATCAATTCGAACTTCAATTACTTCAAGTTTCACGATTAATATTTTTTTATTGATTGATCTGCATTATTGATATGCACAGTCTATACACTTTACCCTTATATTTGAAAAGTCTTTTTTTGTTCGTACATATGTAAATTATTTTGCCTGACTTCAGTTCTAACTCTTGATTCTGTATTTCTGTGACCGAAGTATTTGCTTCAGGATTACGGACCTGAGTTTTTAAGAAAAGATACAGCGATTTTGTGTTATATATAATTTTGTGTTATATTATAATTGCCCTACCGTAGAAGCCACTGCATGGCCGTTAACTAACTGACGGTCATGTTTAGAAAGTCCTTAGATACAAGAGAGGGATTCTTGCGGAATAGCCGATAGATCTTAGTTTAAATAGTAATTTCTACTTCGCCTAAGTCTTGGTTCAACATTCCTATTATACCAACAGTAACGACAAAAGCAAACAAGAAACACCAGAAGAAGAAGCGATCCAAGCGGCGAGCAACTTTATGCCAAGTCAACTCGTCTCCAGGTTCCTCGTCAGGTTCGTGTTGTTCTACTCTAGTTCCCTGATTCACGTTTGCTAATGAAATGTCTTCAGCTGCTGTCTCGGACTTGATACTGAGGGGTGGCTCTTCTTCATTCAGTGAGTGTGATCGATTAGTTATCTGGTTTTTCTTTGCTCGGTCTAGTGGGCATTGTTTCTTTATAGATGAACCAAGGCGAGAAAAGAAACAGTAGTGCAAAAGCTTAAAAACTGCGGGAATTTCCCCCGTCGCGTGGTATGCTTTAAGAACAAACAAAGTCGCGACGAGAACTGCGGCTGACTCAAGAAATATCAACACAAACGCTACTCCAAAAAGATTCAACTTTCTAGAGGTATTGGGCATGAGTTCCGAGAAGAGAAGAAGATAGACACTGAGAGAAAGAAGAAGCGAGGAACAAAAGCCTATCCTCTCGCCATTATCCGGTGGGATGATAAAACTGAGAATACAAGCAGGGAAAGGACTATGCTAAGGAGAAAGAAGGTAAGATAATGTAAAGGTTAGGAATACGAGTTATGCGTGAGTGAATTTGACGTGTACGAAAGGTGTGGAACAGCAGCTAACTTTGCTTCCCTTGGCGAAAAGCAGTGAAACGAGCCAGTCTCCCATTCTCCATTACTGAAGGCGAGGAGTACTGGTTGACTGTTTTAAGAATCTACTTTAAAAAAACGAAAAAAATCTAAAATTTTAATACCTTAGATTTTGAAAATGTTTGTAGTCCCAAGGCTTCCTTATTTCCTAGCACAGTGTAGAGCAAGAAACTCTAATTCAACCCCCCTGAATCGAACGACGGCGGCGCGCGTATGAGACGGAATGTTCCGCAAGTAACACCGTGGGGTGCATAGAGAAACCCATCAATAAGATAGAGGAAGCGACCTGATAAAACGATGCACAAAAACATTCGGTTGTACGAAGATGAAAAGAAATACAATTTCTTGTCGCCCTTTTCAACATT
>NW_028292584.1:10948007-10970507 GCF_029948245.1 Actinia tenebrosa
ATCGGAGTAGTAGTATAGTAATGTTTAACCCACGCAAATATACCATATTACATTGCGAAAAAAAAAATCATGATTGGAGAGTAATGTTAACCACGCAAATTATATATCTACAGTACGCAAATAATATTATGAATCGGAGTAGTAATGTTAACTCACGCAAATATACAATATCTACAGATGCGCAAAATAATATCATGATCGGGTACTGTTAACTAATGCAAAGTATACCATATCTACAGTGCGAAAATAAATCTGAATGAGTAAGTAATGTTTACCCCGCAAAATATACCATATCTACTGTGAGCAAATACTATCACGAACGAATCGGAGTAAGTAAGTAATGTTAACCCACGCAAAATATTTACCATATGACAGTGCGCAAACACTATATGAATGGAAGTAATAATGTTAACCCCGCAAATATACCATATCTCCAGTGAGAAATAATATTATGAATCGGAGTAGTAATGTTAAACCCACGCAAATATACCATATCTACAGTGCGCAAATACTATCAGGAATCGGAGGAATGTTTAAACCCACACGCAATATACCATATCTAAAGTGCGCAAAATACTATTAATGAATCGAGTAAGAGAGTAAAGTAATGTAACCCACGCAAATATACCATACATATAGTAGCAAATATATCATGAATCGGAGTCGTAGTAAGGTAAACCACACAAATATAACCATATCTACAGACGCAAATAAGGCTAATGATGGAAGTAGTAATAGTTAAACCACGCAAATATACCATACCCACGTACGCAAATTAAAATAATATCATGAATCGGAGTAGCTAAGTAGTAATTATGACTCAAGCAATAACATATCTACAATTGCGCAAATACGATCATGAATCGGAGTAATGTTAACCCACTGAAATAGACCATACCTTACAGTACCGACAAATCTATCATGAATCGGAAGTAGTAGTAATGGTAACCCACACAAAATAACATTACTACAGTACGCAAATAATATCATGAATCGAGGAATGTTAACACCAAGCAAATTTACAATATCTTTAGCAGTGCGCAAATAATATCATGACCTAGGAAGTAAATGTTAACTCACAAAAAAATAGAATCTACCATATCTACAGTGCGCAAAATATCATGAATCGGCAGTAATGTAACTTCACGCAAAATATACCATATCTACAGTGCTGAAAATACTATCATGAATTGGAGTAATGTTAACTCACGCAAACATTACATAATTACAGGGCGAATAAATATCATTTGAATCGGAGTGTAATGTTAACCCCACGCAAATATACATATCTCCACAGTGCGCAAATAATATACCCATGAATCGGAGTATAATGTTAACACGCAAATATATACCATATCAACGCAAATAATATATTAATCGAAGACGAAATATACCATATCTACAAGGGCGGACCATGAATGGGGGGTAATGTTCAACCCACGAAATATACCATATCTACAGTACGCAACATATATTATGAATCGGGAGTCATGTTAAACCCACGCAAATATACGTATATCTACAGTGCCAAATTTACTATATGTGAATCGGAGGTAATGTTAACCCACGCAAATATACAATCTACAGTGCGAAAATAATATCATGAATTGGAGTAATGTTAACCCACGCAAATATATCATAATCTACAATACGCAAATAATTAGTATGAATCGGTGTTAACTCACGCAAAATATCCAATATCACAGTGCGCAAATAATATCATGAATCGGAGTAGTAATAACTAATGCAAATATACCATATCTACAGTGCGAAAATAATATCATGAATTGGCAAAATAATATTATTAAATCTAGTAATGTTAACCCACCGCAAATAATACTCAATATACCTATCAGTGCGCACATACTATCATTGCAAGTACATTACAAAATACTACATTGCGCACGTAAATATATGAATCGGGGTAATGATACCCACAACAATTAACCCCCGCAAATACCATGTACCAGTGCCAAATACTAGTAAATCAAATACCATATCTACAGTGCGCAAATACTATCTCATGAATCGGAGTAATGTTTAACTACGCAAAATATACCCATATCTACAGTGCGCAAATAATATACCATGAATACCGGAGGTAATGTTACGCAAATATATCACAGTGCAATATACCATGGCAAAGTAATGTTAACCCCGGAAATATACACAAAACACAGTGCGCAAATACTATCATGAAATCGGCACATACAGTATGGTAATGTTAACCCACGCAAATATACCATATCTACAGAACGCAAATAATATAATAATATAATGGGGGAATCGGAGTAATGTTTATACCCACCGCAAATATACCATATCTCTACAGTACGCGTAAAACTATCATAATCATGTTAACCCACGCAAATATACCATATCTACAGTGCGCAAAATATATAATGAATCGTAGTAATGTTAACCCAGTATCCTACAGTTGCGTTACCATGAATCGAAGAGTAATGTTAACCCACGCAAATATACCATACCTACAGTACGCAAATAATATCATGAATCGAGTAATGTTAACCCACGCAACATATCATATCTACAGTGCGCAAATAATATATGAATCGGAGTAATGTTAACCCACACAAATATACCATATCTACAGTGCGCAAATAATATTATGAATCGGAGTAGTAATGTTAACCACGCAAATATACCATATCTACAGTGCGCAAATAATATCATGAATCGGAGTAATGTTAACTCACGTAAAGTAGACCATATCTACAGTGCGCAAATAATATCATGAATCGAGTAAGTAATGTTAACCCACGCAAATATACCATATCTTACTGCGCAAATAATACCATGAATCGGAGTAGTAATGTTATTATACCATCTACAGTGCGCAAATAATATATCGAAGAGTATGTTATATAATCTAAAGTGCGGAAATAATATTATTAATCGGAGTAATGTTTACACACGCAAATTATACCATATCTACAGTGCGTAAATTTTATTATGAATCGGAGTAATGTTAACCCACGTAAATATACCATATCTACAGTGCGTAAATTTTATTATGAATCGGGAGTAATGTAACCCACGCAAATATACCATATCTATGCGAAAATAAATCATGAATCGGAGTAAGTAATGTAACCAACGCAAAATATCATATCTACAGTGAATCGGGGTTAACTAACCACGATTCTACCCACGCAAATATACCATATCTACAGTGCCGCAAATAATACCATGAATCAGTAATGTTAACCCACGCAAAATTACCATATCTAACAGTGTGTGTATACAATGAATCGGAGGGGTCGGAGTAGTAATGTTAACCACGATATACCATATCTACAGTACGCATATGAAATCGGGTAATGCAAATATCCTACGCAAATAATATGAATGTGGCATATACGGAACGCCAGCAAATATACCATATCTACAGTGCGCAAAATACCATGAATCCTACGCAACACTATACCATGAATCGGAGAGTAATGTTAACCACGCAAATATACCATATCTAGTGTTTAAATATATCATGAATCGGAGTAAAGTTAAAACCACGCAAAATATACTATATTTACTGTGCACAAATAATATTATGAATCGGAGTAAAGCTAAAGCACGCAAATATACTATATCTACAGTGCCGCAAATGATATTATGAATCGGAGGAGTGAATGAGTAAAACCACGCAAATATACCCTATCTACAGTGCGTAAATAATATCATGAATCAGAGTAAAGTTAAACCACGCAAATATACTATATTTACAGTGCGCAATGATATTATGAATCGGAGTAATCTCATATCTACAGTGCGCATATAATATCATGAATCACAGTAATGTTAACCCACTGAAATATACCATATCTACAGTACGCATATAATATGAGTCGGAGTAAAGTTAAACCACGCAAATATACTATATTTATAGTGCACAAATAATATTATGAATCGTAGTAAAGCTAAATTACGCAAATATACGATATCTACAAGTGCGCAAATGATATTATGAATCGGAGTAATGTCATATCTACAGTGCGCATATAATATCATGATATCACAGTAATGTTAACCCACTGAAATATACCATATCTACAGTACGCAATAATATCATGAATCGGAGTAACGTTAAACAATGCAAATATACCCTATGTCTAGAGAGCAGATAATATTATGAATGGAAGTTATGTTAAACCACTCAAATATATCATATTTACAGTACGCAATAATGTTATGAATCGGAGTAATGGTTAACCCACTGAAATATAACATATCTACAGAACGCAAATAATGTTAGGAATCGCAGTAATGTTAACCCACTGAAATATATGATATCTACAGTGCGCAAAAACTATTATGAATCGAAGTAATGTTAACCCACTGAAATATACCATATCTACAGAACGCAAATAATATTATGAATCGAAGTAATGTTAACCCACGCAAATATATCATATCTACAGTGCGGAAATAATATTATGAATCGAAGTAATGTTATCCCACTGAAATATACCATATCTACAGAACGCAAATAATATCATGAATCGGAGTAATGTTAACCCACTGAAATATATCATATCTACAGTGCGCAAATAATATGATGAATCGGAGTAATTTTAAACCACGGAAATATACCGTATCTACAGTTCGCAAATACTATCATGAATCGGATTAAAGCTAACCCACGCAAATATACCATATCTGCAGTGAATCATATTGAATCATATCTTGAGTCATATTTTCGATAAAATACGAAATTAAGTACAAGTGTTTACATGTTTACGATGTTTAGATCAATATTATCTCTCCATTACTACTAGGTGACGTGTATGGCCGAGAGCATTTGCTGACGCAACACACGAGATTACCAGAGCTCTGTTTGCCGGCTTAACCCCGTTACCACCTTTCAACGAACGAGGACGTAGGGTTGGACTTTGAGAGGCAACATATCTCTATTCTTCGATTGCACGTTACGTCATCGCGGCCATGTTGGAGCCATTTAATAAAAGATTTGTTATTAGCATTCATTGTTAACGGCACCACAATGGCCGCCATGCTTTTGTCTTTTAACTCTCTTGGGAATGCTATATCGCGTAATAAAGCACTTAGGAAGCAACCTCCTATTTGCTTTATCACTGAACTGAGCACGGAAAAAGCTGTTTGATTTGTTAAATACAGTTTTTGCACTCAGGGTAACTCTTATTCGAAAAAGTTATTAAATCTAACCGGAAAGTTGAAGGGAAAAAAAAAAGATGTTTCAATTGCGTTTTTCATATGCTTTAGTTACTTGATCGAAAATCAATAATTCATGAATAATCCCAAAAACGTTTTTCCTTACCTCTTCACTAAAGTGAAAGCGCTCTGTCGTCTTCTGACATCTGAAATCTAAGACAAACAACAGTTAGCTATCTGGTCGAAAAAAGATACAATATTTCTTTTAGAAAAGTTAAGTTGAGTGAGAAAGACGCTGCTCATGCATAGCGCCGCAACAACAACATGATTCACAAAGACGTCGGTATTTAGCCTTTAAAACGTCTCAAAATTTTCTAGTTTAATGGAACATTTTAGTATTTAAATCCAAATTATCAGTTATAAGTTTCAGGAAGATAGAAGCTAGCTGTACGAGGTCTTTAGAAAGAAGTTTTTTCAGTCGACGAGTCGTTCCAGCATATGGGAGTTCACGTTCGCCTTCACACAAAACAAGCTTTACGTCATGTAGAATTTTGACGATTTTAAAGGAAAAATTCTAAAATATTTCAATTAACGAATATGAAAACGATTTAGAATTTCATAATAACGACGGGTTTAGTGTAAAAATTGGTCCGTGTAACACCTCCACAAAGAACTTTTCAATTTAGTTAGCGTGAATTGGACATATGAAATTTGCCTGATTTTTGAATTTTCATTTTTTATGATCATGTCAAAATTCGAAAATTATCTCATCAATGTCAATTTTCAATTTTCGAATTCAAAATTAAAATTAAAATAAATATTTGAAATGGCTTTTCGATATTTTGATTTTGTCCTCTGAAAAACGAACTTTGGAAAAATATCCTGTAGACAGGGGGAGGTGAAGAGTAGGCGGACTGAGGGTAGGTGGGTCCACTAACAACAACAACAACAATAATAAAAAAACATAGAGGGAGGGGAGACACCAAGAACCCACCTACTGACCGGACTTTTACGGCACGAGGTTTCTAGTTCGTAATCGTATCATCCCGGCTTCCACTTTGTAAAAAAAGGGCGCGAGATTGAAGTATTGTTACTTGTGTTGATTTGAAACGACATGGCTTCAAACAGAAGTGTTTTAGATCCTTATGAACACGAAATCAAACATCTTATAGAAGATTTTGGATATACGCTTCGTGAAGTCGGAGTGTTTTAACCGAGAATTACGGATTACAACGAGGATGTTCTGAAAGGAATCTACAGTCTTCTGTTCTTTGAGAGACATTCATCGGCACGACTACGGTAGGAAAAATCAAAAATCACCAATCAGATAAACAGTAAAGCTAGACGGAGATGAACTGATAACAGCATTAGCCAATGAGGTTATCGCGTTCTCACGCTCCATACTTGTCTTCCAAAGTGGCCTAGGTAGTATAGTCGAAGCCGGGATGATACGATTACGAACTAGAAACCTCGTGCCGTAAAAGTCCGGTCAGTAGGTGGGTTCTTGGTGTCTCCCCTCCCTCTATGTTTTTTATTATTGTTGTTGTTGTTAGTGGACCCACCTACCCTCAGTCCGCCTAATCTTCACCCTCCCCTGTCTACAGGATATTTTTCCAAAGTTCGTTTTCAGAGGACAAAATCAAAATATCGAAAAATCATTTCAAATATATATTTTGATTTTTAATTTTTGAATTCGAAAATTGAAAATTGACATTGATGAGATAATTTTCGAATTTTGACATGATCGTAAAAAATGAAAAGTTCAAAAATCAGGCAAATTTCATATGTCCAATTCACGCCAACTAAATTGAAAAGCTCTTTGTGGAGTGTTACACGGACCTACACGGACCATGCATGACTCACTCTAGATATTTAGAGCTTAAAATTCTCTTTTTTCCAAAATTAATGAAAGTTTAAGTTCCTAATGCCAGTTAGCACATAGAAGTACGAGAACAGGAAGATAGAAGCTAAATGGGGTTTTATAAGACTATTTTCATTTACGAAGTAGTATTGTTCGCGGGGAAAGTTCAAATTTGCTTTCACGCAAACTGACATACTATATATATATTTTTTGTTTTTTAATATTCAAAGAAAATTACTAAAATGATTTATTTAACTACTAAAAATGACTTCGAAT
Source organism: Actinia tenebrosa (assembly GCF_029948245.1). NCBI lineage: Eukaryota > Metazoa > Cnidaria > Anthozoa > Actiniaria > Actiniidae > Actinia > Actinia tenebrosa. The sequence goes on from NW_028292584.1 coordinate 10,955,293, forward strand.
TTCATATTAACATTCTTAAAGTAAAACCTTTTTTTCTATCTTATCCGTTTTTGGGACTAAAAATTACAATTTGAGATAATGGTTTGTCTCCCAAGGATTTGTCTCCCTCGGTACGATTAAAAATTCTTTCCGCTTTGTTTCAAAATAATTTTGATTTTTAGTTTCTAAAGCAAGTTTAGCCAATAGAAGTTCAAGGCAAAACTATATAACTTAGAAATAAATGAAGTTATTGTTTTTTAAGTTTTTATTCACGAAATCGTTCGCATGGAAATACAAATTCGCTTCCACACAATGCAAACATGATGCAGAATATTTCAATTTTCAACAAAATATACTTAAATGAATAATCAAACTATCAAGAAATTGTTTAAAATCCTATGAAAGACAGTTGTTCTATGTGTTTTGTCCATTTTTGGGGTCAAAAATTACAATTATAAGCTCCAGATACTGCATTTGAGGCATGCTGTCCGAAGCATCAATCGAGTTGCAAGCCTTTATTCGCGTTTGAAGACTAAATGTTTGAAAATATTGATCTTATCAGAAAGGCTCTTGCTTTTTTTTCATTATTAGTATAAATTTTGCTTATTTGAAATTTTTAAAGTCAGAAATCAGCTGTTTTATAATGAATACAAATATTTCATCTTACCTCGTGGAAGTTTTTGCCGTCCCTTTGAACGTGAGCAGCCTCAACGTTTTGCCGCCTTGAGTTAAAAAGCCCGCTAAGTGCTACTCAAACTAATCAGCCAATAGGAAGTCATTTTACCCGCTGTCTCTGTCTGAATCAACGAATAAAGAATCGAGATTCTTCAGAGTTGTCAATCAATTGAGATAATTGGGAGTTGACTTAATACTCACGGGAAAAGCGGGAAAAATTGTTTGCTTGCAGTACTACGAAAGAAGGAGAACCTTTAGAGTTTATTGGGTAAATTACCAGATAAATTGAGTTTATTGAATTAGAGTTATTGGGTAAATTACCAGTTAAATCGAGCATTTAAATCAAGCGAATTACTTTGATCTCTTTAATTACGAAGGTGTATACGTATAAGTCAACAAAATGCACAAAAAGGGCACATCCATGAGTTTTCCAAAGGCAGTTTGATTATGATAGAGTGTGATTTAGCATGTATTAAATTAAACTTACCGGCCCAAGGGAGAGGAAATATTTAGCTGGAGACTTGGGCCAAACCGGTCCCTTTCGCCTTGACAGCCAGTAACACAGGATAACCAGCAACGCTACCTTTGTCGGCGCTAGTCATCGCATGGTTTAAATGGTGTTGGTTTTTAGATGTGTTTCAGACTGGATAACGCAAAGTTATAAAAGATGACACCTTGACAGAGCTGCACTGTCTACGAATTTTCCAATATTTGCTCCCTCGGAATCCCATAATCTCTTACTCATTAAAGACGGCCGCCTTAGCAGAAACAGCAGAAACATTTTTGCGTCAATGTTTCGCATGTGGCTAAACTTGGAAACATCGGGGAACATGCGCACGGGAAACTTGTTTCCTCGTTTAACCAGGGCCTAACGTGGCGATTTGCTCTCTTCCCAAATGAGCGAGAGCCTCCAGGAGAATTCTACTGATCATAGACACTATGTAGAAATGTTACTGTTTGTGTGTGCGCTAAGAAACTCTGAAGGCTGAACACCCACCTGTCTAGTAGACGGGCAAACACGTCTATATATTCACGTGTATTACCGTGCGCAACCGTTAAACAAAGAAATAATACTCTAGAGCCGTGATGGCACTTGGTCTGAAATGGGGTTTCATTACGCGCAAACCTTGCCTCCTTCGCAGACGTCGTTAGGGTCGTCACCCAACGGTTCAGCAAAGGAGGCTAGCGCAAGCCAAGATCTATATGAATGCTAAGAAGCAACTGTTTTGGGGTTTGTTCCCCAGTTTAAGCACAAAAAATTACGAATCAATTAGCAAAATTACAGTTTTAAGACAATAGCAATTAATTCGTTAAAATTATTCGAATTATATCCTTAAAAGCCCCTGTGTAATCTTTCCCGCGCAAACCTCTGCAGATTTTCCCGTCAGGTGCAAATGGTCATGAGAATAAATAAGTAACGAAAGAGTTTCATTTTAAATTTTTTTGTTCTTGGTATATTATTATAGATATAAATTATGTCTTCTCAAGAAAAATGTTTTTTTGAACTTGGATTGTTTTCCGAGAAAAAAATTTTTTTTTGTAATGTTATTTATAGTTAAGTAATTTTTAAAAATCATTTTCTCTCATTGTCTTAATCAAGGACCTTTCTTTTACTATTTTATATAATTTCAATTTACTTTAGAATAACGGAAGCTTCGTTGTTTCTTCGCACAAGCCTGTAAAATGAATAATCCATTGATGTTGATCTCTTTTGCCACTCTCCATTCCTTGAAGTTAATTGTGTCAATTGATATTCAGGTTGAATATTGAATCGAGGATAGTATACTTAATGTTTTATAGAATGAATACTCCAGGTACCAGGAGAGCAACAAGGTAGTTTCTCGTCAAAATAGCACAACCAAAAATCACGATGCAATAGACAGCAACAACCATAAATCCAGTAGTCTCGTCTACTTTTTTCCTTGCTTCGCGGTCGCTAGCGTCAACCATTCCATCATTAAACACAATCTTTTTCTTCTTCTTCTTTGAGCTTGCCATGGAAAGTTGGTCCACTACGTCCATCATCTTGGAAAATCGAGCGAGCTGGATGATTGGTGTCAGAAGTGGGATCAATTACGAAGAGACTGAATTTGCACGAGAATTATTTCATCTAATACCATTGCATGTGATTAATATTTTAACTCAAAAGAATCGAGTTTAAAAATCCCCAAAGAGTGAATTGAGGTTTCTGATCATCAAGATATCTTTGTAAAAGAAAATTTGCATTGATATTGAATTGGTTATTCATAGTCACATGTTCCAATGTAGCGGCATTTCCTCTGTTAATTAAACATATTTAATCAGTGTATACGAATTCAGTTAATGTCTTACTTAAAGATAACACGATAAAAAACTGACATGTAAGAAAACGTAAACATGAGATGATTTTCATAATTTTTCATTTCATGACTCAAACTAGCGACTTTTCTAAAACTGACTTGTGTTGCCCAAAATACGCTGTTAAATAATTGAAAAAATAATAACACGGTCAAGCTTGTTTTAAAAAACTCGGTTGCAATTTTACGTAAAGCTTCAAGATTGGCCGGCGGCTGAAAACCGCATCATCAATAATGCACCTTTTGCGCGCGACGTTGCACACGAGCATGCATGAAATTACACCATACATGTATTCAACTCTGCGCAATTTTTGCACACTAGAATCGATATCAACTTTTAACCCGGCAACGTTGCTGCTCACGCTAACGGCGCTGGAAGTGGTCTCGATTAAAGTTACTACGAGTGGCCACCAGCGACGCCACACGCAATCATGATGTTGCATCGTCTGTTCGAACCGTGTCAAGATGTTTTTTTGTTATGCAAAGTTTAATTTGTTCAAAGCTACAGGAACTACGACCGTATCACAAAAACAACGGCGTAGTCAAAATACAAATCTATAACAATTCAAAAAGTTCTGAATTAGTCAACAATAAATAATATGGGAATATTTATGATTTAGGAATTTTTTTCGAGAAAATTAATCTGACATATTCGTTCATCGCTCTGCAAAATGAAAGAATAGAATATTTGTACATGGAAAAATAGCTGATAATTGTTTAAGATTTTGGACCAATGGCAGGGCATGGGCTAATCGTTTCGAATCAATACCTGTATTTATTTTGAATCCGCTTTTGTTCTTGTCATTGCCTACCGCTGAATAAAAAAAGTGTTTATCCAAAAACCTCGTGATTGAACTGTGCAAGACGTGTCTACCTGTTGCAGGGCCAGACACGTTTCTTTGTGGTGTACTTTATATCGAAGAAGAACCTTCAAATCTTCAATATTCATCTCAGAATTTAAAAGGTAAGGAGTAGTTTAAAGTCTTAAAATATTTACATTTACCACAAACTTTGGAAACTAAATGTTCAACTATTTGTAGCACATATAGACTTTGGCAAGGGCGCTTACTCCCCTTGCATATACAACACATTTGGATTCTTGCGGTAAAAAATTACAAAAGAAAGATGATTTCTCTCGCATCGGAGTTTCTGCAAGAAGAAGCTTTAAACTAGATTTAAGTTTAATACAATCAGCGAGAAGTTAGACTCCTGCTAAATCAATGAGAATGTAAGTGAAATTCTCGGCTGTCACAATTTGACCCCATGTTATGACAAATAAGACATTTTCACAGTTGGAGCTGTTGAATTTTCCAATTTACTGCACTGAGAATCAAAGAAAGGAGTAAGAGCTCTGCACTAATCTCTGAAATTTTAATAGGCTAATTTCAACAAAGCTTTAATTAGGAATAAACTTCTTACTTATATTTGTTATGTTCGTCATGGAAATGTGACAAAGAACAAAGAAATGCAATAAATCCAAAGAATTTGGTAAGTTTATACCACTCAATTTTTCCAAAACGTATCTTTGTAAAAATCTTTAAGGACTTAAAAAGCTGCTAATTGACTCCTGCTGTTTTAATGAAAGTGAATTAAAATAAAGTTAAAATACTTATTAAACTCCTTACTTAATTTAATCGACAGAAATTTATGATTAGAGTAAATATTACATAGCATGAATAGAATTTTTTTCTGGAAATAACTAAAAATCTTTTAAGCAATTCCTAATCTTTAATATCGTTTTTTTTTTTTTCTTTCTAATAGCTTTTAAGACGGAATTCGAAAGTCGAGAATTTTGGTTTTACTCCGAATTGAAATAGAATACTCTGGTCACGGCATGATGATCCGTATAAAGATTAAGCGGCCTTTTGACGAGATTATTATTTTCTTTGTTTGAGTTTATCCATCTATAGCTATAGGTGATAGATTATTTGGAATCAATCCAGAGCGCCACGTACAACAAAAGATGTGGCCGCCATGTTAAAAGTAATAAAAAAAACCATTTTGACCAAGGCTAGCGCTGTGAATAACAGCGTTCTCAAACTCGGTAAAGAAAGAAATAATATACAAGGCAAGCTCATGTGATTACGGGGGAAAGGGTTGAACTCGGGTTCTTTCTTTTAAGAGAAACACAGGAAGCCCAAATTCCTTTTTTTGACCTCCCATATATAAATGTTTCAAACCAGAATCTGTCGACTGTCACATCTTTCAAACCATTGTTATAAAAGATTTAATATATCGTGCGTATCAGTATGAAAACAATAAAAGGTCGATGACCTCTGACAAGGTTGTTTTGTTATTCTCGATGACCCTGCACGCGAACCTGCTAAGAACATTTTCTGAATATTATCGTTAGAACTATAAGTATGTAGGTTCTTCAAAACATAGCAATTTTGATGTCAATCTCGTACCCAGAGCAGAGCCTTTATTTCTTACTGCGCATGCTCGGCGAAATAAATAGTCTCAATCTCGTACCCAGAGCCTGCGTTTCTTCTGGCCTGCGGCGAAGAACGAGGGCTCTGGCATAATCCATTTTTGACGCATACACAATTTTCGGAAAGTGAGATATAAACGGTCAAAATATGCAAAGTAAAAATTAAATCGAAGTCAAAATCAAAGTAAAAATCATAGTACGAATTAAAAATCTGGGGGGAAAAATATTTTTAATTTTTGACAAGTCTTTGAATGCGTGCGCTGTTATACCGGAAGTGCAAAAAATCCTGGTCTCAAAAAATGGATTATGCCAGAGCCCTCGTTCTTCAACGCAGGGCAGAAGAAACGCAGGCTCTGGGTACGAGATTGATAGACTCTGTTCTGGAGAACCAATCACGAGTTAGGAACTGGTCTTTTCCAGAGCCTATTTCATCGAAGTATGCGCAGCAAAAAATAAAGGCTCTGGGTACAAGATTGTCAACAGTTTCTGGTAACCATGGTATCGATACCACGTGATAGTCTGGAAAATGTGGGAAAATAACAACGGAGCGAAGATGGAATCAAACACTATTTTTATTTCCAAAGCATTCATGTTGACCAACTGTTTTTAGTTAGAAGACCTCATGTACTAAGGCTGCGTTCACAATGTATGGCAGAGGGGGGGAGGCAGGTGAAAATTAGGGGGGATCGGGAAAATTTTGGTAGGAAAAAGGGGGCGATGGGCAATTTTATCAGAAAAATGGGGGGATGCACAGTTTTTGGAAGAAGCTACAAGTCTTGCTTGGGGGGATGGTATTTTTTTGCTTGACTTTAAGGGGGGGATGTGAAATATTCTGGACATTTCATTTTTTCACCTGCCCCCCCCCCCCCCCCCCCCCGCCATACATTATGAGCGCAGCCTATACTAAGCTGGGAGTCAAAACGTTCTCCCCTCCAAGAGGCCTGGCTGTACGTAGGCTATGCTAGAAGTCTCTTCTCTTCTCTTCTCTTCTCTTCTCTTCTCTTCTCTTCTCTTCTCTTCTCTTCTCTTCTCTTCTCTTCTCTTCTCTTCTCTTCTCTTCTCTTCTCTTCTCTTCTCTTCTCTTCTCTTCTCTTCTAAATGGTCAAAGCATTGCTTTAACAGATCAAAAACAGTTTTCCGTGTTTGATACTCTGATCAAAACACGCGGGATGTTGAGAGAACACGAGAGGAGCGTAGGAAACCACGACACGTAGCGGAGTGGTTTCCAGCTTCTCGAGTGTTCTCCCAACATCCCAAGTGTTTTGATCAGAGTATCAAACACGGAAAACTGTTTTTGATTTGTTTTATAAAATAACAAACGCGCGAAAAGATCGAAAAAAAGCAAAGTCTAAGTAAATTCTCCCTACGTGCCGTCTTATTCAAACTGACCAATGAGCGCGCGCGATAGATTAAAAATGACGGTAGCGTGTTTTGATACTCTCATCAAACATGGTTTTCGACCAATCATAGCGCGCGTAGTATCCCAAATATTTTATAATTCTAATTCACAAATCGAACTCCGTCATGATCAATAATAATCCTCTTACCGGACATTCAATCGTTCATGCCAGACTTGAGGCGCCAATACGGAGGCAGGCGTAGACTGGGACGACACCAATGACCGGAAGTCTAATATCATTCCATGCAGCCAACGTACAAACGTGTAACCTTCTATTCACTTCCGCTGGATACGTAGCTCAGCTGAAGCAACAGCAATAGTTTTGTCCTGTTGGGCTTGAACAAATCATGCCTCAGAAACATACGTGATCTTTTCACTAAAATAACGTGCAAAGGAAAAGTCAAACGCCGGACAGCTTAAAAAAGCCTTTTAATAATTCCCTTTTGGAAACAAGTTTGGACGTATTCCAATTTGCTTGGAGTTCTTCAAGTTTCGAGTTTAAAATTAAGGTAACACGATGGTTTATTGTTTTTTATTTATAATTTTGTCTCATGATAAGTTTTTAAAGATATTCTTTAAAATTTCTGCACCAAATTATAAAAAAATGGCCAACAGAAGTTCTCCATACGTTGTTTCGTGCCTACTAAGCTCAAGGTCTATGAATGAGATTTCCATTGGAAAATCACCAAAAATAATTTATAATTTAAAATTAGGTTGAAGACTAGCTGATTTATGAATCTTTTATAGCATTTTATAATTATCCGGCAGTATATTTAAAAAAATTAAATTCGTGTCTTTAAATATTAAAATTTGATAAATGGTTAATGTTTGTGATCGTCCGAATGAAACTTCATAACCCATGCTGTCTAGAACAACAAACACTATATCAGTTTTTACAACCGAAAGTGCTGCATAAATTCCCTCATTATAAATGCATATTTGAAGAGCATGTCTGTTGCTTAGAGCTCTGCTAGTTTACTTAGAATTTAGTGCAATTTATCTCCTTGATATGTCAATCCTACTTCGATTATTCCGGTTTATTTTGGGTGAGCCAAAAATGGTTCCTCGGTGAACGAGACGTTGAACTTTGACTACCTGCCAACATTATGCTGTATATCTTGGCCTAATCTCACAAGCAAACAAAAGTATCAGCTTTCTTTGTTACTGGCTGACTTTCGATAAAACTTTTAAGATTTTTGTCAAGTTCTAGTTTAAATTTTTGATGACAAGCAAGGCTTGAATTGATCGCAACCAATGAGAAGTCGTCACGTCTGTGCAAAGTTCATCGAGCTCTTATTTTCAAAACATTAGTGGCCGCCATGTTTGATGCCTTCCTTTCTTTCACTTTCCAAAATTAACAACTTTGCTTTTTATTTTGTCACGATTTAAAAAATGGAGGAGAAAACCAAAAAATTAAAACGGAAAGTAAACAAATAATAATAATAATAATAATAATAATAATAATAATAATAATAATAACTTTATTTAAGTCTCTATCTTCTAGCCGGGCACAAGTACCCTACTAATCGGGGAGACTATAACATAATACTAGAAATGTAAATGATAATATAAACAGTAAATAAAATTTAAATTTAAATATAAATGTAAATATAAATATAAATGTAAATATAAATATAAATATAAATATAAATATAAATATAAATATAAATATATATAAATATATAGGTAGATATAAGTCTATGAAATATAAATATAAATATGATTCCGTTAAAATATATATATATATATATATATATATATATAAATATAGATATAGTTTCGATATTTGATGAACTCACTCAGTTCTCATAGTAAGAGTAAATAGATAGATTAATATGATTGAAGCGAGTGTTACTTTATCAACTTGGTCAGGTCTGAAACTCTTATTCCTTTCTTAAATGCTTGAAGGGATGGCGATGATCTTAACGAAGTACTAAGCTTAGACCATAAGTGTGGTCCAAAATACCTTAGGCTATTTCTCCCATACTTTACAGTGCTATAGCTAGGCAATGAAAAGTCTATGTTCCTTAGATTATATTTATGCGTCGGTGATTTAAATAAGTCAATTAAAGTTCGTGGTAATAACTTATTTTTGATTTTGTACATGAAGATCACAATGTTCTGGAGTCTTCTGTTGTACAATGTGGTGAGCTTTGCTCTCTTCAATAGTTCTTCGTAGGGTGACTCATAGTAAACAAATCGTCTTCAAGTGGTTCTGTCAACTTTTATTTAAAAATCACTTATTCTTTTACGACTTTACTAGTAGCGAAGCAATTATTCTTCATTTCTTCTTTTTCGGTCGTTTCCCAGTTTTGATTTATTTTGTGGTTAGGTTTTCGAACAAAAGATACTAAATTCTATATACTAAATTCTAGTATAGAGATCAATGTGAGAACGGCTGGCAAATACTCGCGGGAAATTCCAATAGGATATGAAACGACTTTGTTACACAGGGTCACTTATCTATCGTGATAAACACGATACATAGCACATTGATACCAGTGGACACACAGCATACCAATGTAATAGCCAAGAACATTCTAGAAAAAGTGGCATTAAATTCTCAAGATTCCACTCTCTTGTTTACCGGTACCGGTATGCTGCATGGAGACATAAATAGCGACCACTCCCTCGTCAAATGTCAAATAGATATCCTGTCCCCTCCCCCCTAAGACCAAAGGAAGGACATAGGAAAACAAAGCGCACAAAAAATATTTTACTACATTTTAGCTTGATTGATCAATTCTCTTGTGTTATGGAGGATGGCCTCAAATACAAAAAAATTCAATAAAGGCGATTATTTTCAACTTTAACTGTTATCTAAATTGGGTTCCGTGTGTCTAAACGACCGCCGAAACCTGTGTGAACAAAGAATGCGAAACAGATCATTGAAGCATCTAAAAGAGTCATTGTGGTGCAAAATAGGTCGACTGCCACATAAGAAAGAAATTTCAAAACTTTTGTTATCAGAAGCCATTGATTTTTGAATGTAAGAATAATCAAAACAAAAATAAAATGCGGAAACGTGTGGTGACTATTTCGCCATTTCCTTCATCAGGCAGATTAAGATTCCCGTTTTCCCTTCCCGCAAACGGCAAACGTGACCACGTTTTCATCGTTTCCCTACATTTCACCTTCCCTTTTGCAAACCTTCTCGACAAAGACAAGTATTCTTTTGTTTATTTACTACTTGGAGATTTTTGCGATTCCTTTTCACTAATTTTAAAGAATTTTTTAATGGTCAACTGACGTTTCACGTTTGCCGTAAACGAGAATCTTAAACTCTCTACTGATGCCTTTTCCCACGCCTTATATCAAGCACGCTTCGGAGCTAGTTCTTTTATTTCATTATTTCTCTTAATTGTGTTTTTTTTTTTTGTGAATTCCGGGTATGAAAAATAATGCCTTGCCTCTGTGAAGAGAGAGATCGCGATGTAAAAAGGACGGGGAAAAGTGCTATTTATAACTGGACTCTGCAAACTTAAAGGAGACTAATTTTAAAGCAACAACTTATACTTTTTGGTAGAGTGATTCTAGTCTCTGTTCGCCAAAAAGCACACTTTCTGTCACTTTCATAATTCAGTCGAATATTGTTTGTAGAATTCATCCCCCCCCCCCCCCCCCCCCAACCCCCAGAATCTCAATTTTTCATAAATATAAAGCTGTACAATCTCGTACCCAGAGCCCACGTTCCTCTTGGTCAGCACCGAGAAACGAGAGGCTCACTCGTTTCTCGGTGCTGACCAAGAGGAACGTGGGCTCTGGGTACGAGATTGTAAAGCTGTATAACTTCAAAGATTGCTAGCCATCTGTGTCAGTCTAGCCCCTATGGTTATTTACAGAGGGTCTGTACTTTTAAATCTGTCATACGTACTGTAATTCATTTAATTATATCAATATAACTTTGAAGTACAAATAAAATTGATTGATTGATAGACTACTTTTGAATTTGTAATCATATTCCCTCTTTACAGGTTATCTAGATTAAGAAAATGCCTAACAAGTTCCAAAAGGAGTGTTTGAACGCCCACAATGCCTATCGCGCCCAGCACGGTGCGCCTGCACTCAAGTGGTCAGCTAAACTAGCATCGGATTGTGAGAAATGGGCGAGAGATCTTGCAAAACGAAACGCGTTACAGCACAGTACAGGAGATTATGGGGAAAATCTAGCAATGGCATCAGGTACGATTGGATGAGTAATTGATGGTTCTGACTCAGACAACAGCGAACCAATCACCGCTGCAGCGGTTTTCTTAGTGGAATTAAAATCTTGTCCCACAAACAACTACACAGCATCTGTTTTAAAGAGTACTACAAGGATTACGAGGCCATTTTGTTTTATTTTTACAGGGCGGTAAACAATTTATTCAATCCATTGAATCAATTTTGGACGATCAGACTGGTTTTAAATCTTGAGATATTCTTGCTAATTCGCTGAGCTTGTGGGACATAGCAACGGTAACTAAGGAGAGTCGGATAATTATAAACCTATACATATCACTTAACTAAACCATACTGAGAAATACTGAGAATGTTCACCACTCTTGATTACCTTCCATAGGTTACGACTTGTCGGGCAATCGCTCTGCTGAAATGTGGTATGAAGAAATCAACAAATATAGATTCAACAACCCAGGATTCTCATCCGGTACCGGGCATTTTACACAACTCGTATGGGCCGGGTCGCGAGAGTTAGGGGTCGCTAAAGCCGCAAGTTCATCAGGAGCCCAGTATGTTGTGGCTCGGTATCTTCCCGCAGGTAACGTCATTGGAGCCTTCCCAGCCAATGTAAAACCAAGGGGATCAAAGGTCGACAAGGCCGCTAAGGCTGGTGGGAAGGATGCGGCACGTGTCACGTCAAAGACATCTGATAAACCACGTGAGTAGTGACGACATAGCAATTTTATTCCTCAGTAAAAGAAATAAGGGAAATTAGAATAGGTCTCTTGCATTATAGCGTCCTTTACTGTCACTACCAGAATCTCTTGCGAGGTTAATTTAACACCAATTTTGTCTTACTATCCTCATGAGGAAATACAAATCAGAATAAGCAAGAAAGTTCGCGAAGCATTATGGTAGTGGTAGTAAAATGACCCCATCATGCAAACGGCCAATTCATAAGAGACTAGTTTTCACTACTATAATTGCTTAACACATTTTTCTATTATTTGACAGAAAGCTCCCGTGAGTTCAAGAACGATATACTTCAAGCTCACAATCAATACCGAGCTCTTCACGGCGCTAAACCTCTGAAATGGAACTCAAAGCTGGCCTCAGAAGCTCAGAGCTGGGCAGAAAATTTGGCCAAACGAAACTGCATTCAACACAGCAGCTCGAGGGATTATGGAGAAAGCATTGCTTACATGAGTGGTAAGATTATAATATGTATGTAAAACTACGTCTTATCTTGTGAAGATAAAATGGCAGCGCCCTAGAGACCATGAAGCTAGGACTCTGTCCTTCATGGTCTCTTGTAGCGCCTTATTGCTCACATCTTCCTGAACTGTCATCTTTATTACATTTGCTATTAAAGTCTGGTTTTCACTGGCGACGAAAGCATAAACTCAAGCACAAGACAAGAAATTATTTTGACTCTTGCGCTTGCGTTTGTGCTTGTATGAGTTTGTTTCACTATGAAATAAAAACTCTTTGTTCTTCCGTTTATGCCGGTTTGCGTCGCTAGTGAAAATCAGGCTTAACTCTAGACAAATACTTATCTATTGCCTTATTACTTATCTGTTACCTCGTGAATTATCTGTTTTTCTTACGAGGCTGCTATCACAGGTAGCCCAGTAACAGTTTTGTTATAAAACATTCTTCAGGTGCAGAGCTTACAGGACATAAGGCAACAGACATGTGGTACGAAGAAGCAGACAAATACCGGCAGGCCAACCCGGGATTCTCTTCGGGTACCGGGCATTTTACCCAAGTAGTGTGGGCGAGTACAACGGAAATGGGTGCCGGGAGAGCTACCAGTTCTACTGGAGCACATTACGTTGTGGTTCATTATACTCCCCCGGGTAATGTAATGGGCCAGTTTCCTGAGAATGTTAAACCAAGAGGATCTGGAAACCCTGGTGGAGGTAGGTTATCAGACTATCGGGTGACGGGGGATGGGATGGGAAGGGGGAGGGGGGGGGTGTGAAATCACATACTTAAAAAAATTGTTCATAAGGTACCCTTGGGGCATCAAAATTACCAGGTAACGCTGCTATCAATCTGGTTCTTTTTTCATTTGCCTCTTAGACTCCTCCGTTCCCAAACCAGCAACCTTTAACTGCAGAAGCAGGAATATTAGGACGATCTGTAAGCCGTTAAAATCAGAGGAAAGGGGTGAAAATTAGAAAATGACAGGGTGCTCTTTTGAATGGAAAAATGCCTTTTTTTAAGTGAAAAAATGTATTCTGACTTTTGGTTAAACTGAATACCTGCAGCTTTGATAAACCTGTTTCAAATTATTTCAGATTCGAGGCCAACAGAAAAATGCAACTTACTGATTGAAAAAAATGCACTTTATCTCAGTGGGATTTGTGCCATTTCTTTTGCATTTTCCTTTTAGTCTTGATTTTTCGAATACCCGTTAATTTTTATTCATTTTTTTATTTTATTTTTTTATTATTTTATTTTCAGGTGGAAAAAGCTGTTGTGTCATACTATAAGACTGTGCAAGAATATTAATTCGATAGATTGAGGTTGAGTTTAGGGACTGTTCATTTTTACGTACTTGGGGGTCTGGTGGAATTAGGAGGGTCACGCAGTAAAAATATATGGCATTTAAAGGTGGGTCACCCCAAAAATAAGACTTATAAAATAAATTTATTCTGTTTTAATAGGGGGCCATACACAAAAAAAAATTCAGGTCATATATTTTTTAAACTTACAATTCACAGAATCCCACCAGGTCCCCCAAACTTCCGTAAGAAATTAACGGTCCCTAATTCTCCCATGCAGTCTTTACCTCATTTCAACTAATCTTTTCTATTGCTATGTTTGTACCATTGTATCTTGCTAGCTAAGGTCGAGGTCCATCTTCATAGAATCCCTTTTTTTGTCTAATACAATTTTCTTTTTATCCTTCCATTTTTTATTGCAAAGTGGGGTGGCTAACAACCCTATAGTACCCTTCACAGTTCCCTGCGCCATCTTGAAAGGTAGCCGAGCCTCGAAGCGAGACGAACGGTGAGCTTGCAATGATAGAGACCGTGAAGGGGTCTATTCCCCCCCCCCCCCCCTTCCTGGAATCAACGTTAACTTCAACAGGTTGTCAAAGATAAAAATAAAAATAAAGCCATATTATTCTTGGGGTGCACCCACATGACTTTTAAAAAATCCTTTGAGATATAAACTTTAACAATGAAACAGCAGCGATGCTGGTTGATCACACAAGAGAAGGTAATGCTTTGTTATCGTTAACCAACATCGCGTCTGTATTATGCACCCCAAAAATATCGAAAAAGATAGATAAACTCATTTATTATTTTCTATTTCATCTAAGATATTTTCGGTCCATGAGAAGTTTGACTTTTGACCAACTCACAGTATTCTGTTGACTGTAAACCATTGTTGATTCAGTTCAAACTGAATCAAAAACAATAACAGATAGTATATAATATAATAATAAAAAATAAGATATGAACATCAATTATTAATATTTGTCTTTAAAATGATCCGGCCTGTGCATATGCAGCTTTGGAGTCTTGTATTTAGGAAGTGGGTATTATCTCTGACTGTAGTGCTATACACCCTGCATGACGTTCCGTACATTAGTTTCTAAGCATTTTACTGCGGTTTTCGATATTCTGCGAAAGTCGGTAGCCAACAACCTAAATGCTGAAATTTGATTTTTCGCTGCCGTCAATTAGAATTAGTCAGTCGGTACCTTTTATGTTTTTCTTTGGCGGCAGTAAAAAACCAATTTCACGAGAGAAGCCGATGAAATGTCCGAGTTCCCAGAATATCGAAAACCGCAGAAATGTGTTGAATGATCCTTTGAATTCAACGATCAGTGGGGATGTGAGACAGCGGAATAGGTCCGGGGTAAGTGGGAGAGGGTTCGGCGGGATGGACAAAGAAAGCGTATCTCATGTATTCTTAAAATCCGCCTGCGCGGTGTGTGATCTTGGATTGGCCCTTTTTCTGTCGTTTTCAAAAAACTCTAGTTGATTTAGAAGACTAAATGAAACGTCTACGTAACTGCCCTTTCATAGTCCCAAGCACTACCTTGAAAGGTAGCCGTGCCTTTGCATCGAAGCGAGACGAACTATGAGCTTGCAATGATAGTAATTTATTTAGAACGCTCTTCGTAACATACACGTAACCCTTTCGTACTCATCTCTAGCTATCTAGATTCTCTCATGCTGCC
Organism: Actinia tenebrosa; assembly: GCF_029948245.1. Classification (NCBI taxonomy): domain Eukaryota; kingdom Metazoa; phylum Cnidaria; class Anthozoa; order Actiniaria; family Actiniidae; genus Actinia; species Actinia tenebrosa. The sequence goes on from NW_028292584.1 coordinate 10,970,475, forward strand.
TATTGTTCAGTCTTTACCCACTTATATTAAGGA